>NC_051163.1:122833016-122912257 GCF_013339745.2 Dermacentor silvarum | reverse complement strand
TGGCCCTACCAACGCCGGATTTCCCGCCTCATGAGCCATGTAATGCTCTCGCATGAATGGTTGGCGAGTAGCAAGTCCGTGAATGTTCGCGCACACTGCCGGCTTTAGCCACTATCTATATGAACTGCGACCGATTTCACAGGGAGCCGTCGGCGCTCACATATAGGCTCCTACGATATCAGGAAACGGAACTATTTTCTGCGAGACCGCACTTCCCGCCAGTTGTCGCGCCATTTGTTGGCAGGCATTAGTGGTGGTTTCGGCTGATTGAGGGAGTGACAGCGCCTGCAGCGTATTGGCAGGCGTTGCAAAAATACGGGACACGACTACACACTTTAGCTAAAACAAACGAGCTATCAAATAAAATACTTCACAATCCCCTTACGCTTTCCTTAGCTTCCGTATCGGTTGGCCTCACGTTTCTCGGTTCCCCAGAAACGCCTCCAGTGTTTGTCAAGAAGTCCGGGCTGTCACGTTAAATAAATACAGCGAAAAGTGAACAGACATGACTAAAAATGCCGTTAATGACTCTTTGTAGTATAAACAGTTACACGTTATTTATAGGGATGGACTTTGTACCTTACAAGATGCTTCACGCAAGTTGATTGGCCCATTACATTAGTGTCGCACCAATCGTAACCTGTAACACTGCTGTTTTTTTACTATTTTTTTAGCTTGCACGCGCACCTCTGTACTTTATTTAACCCTGTATTTCAATTTTTGCATGGATGGATGGATGCATGAATGAATGAATGAATGAATGAACGAACGAATGAATGAATGAATGAATGAATGAATGAATCAATCAATCAACAGAGAAGGGGCATCGTTTGAGCGTGTTCGAGGAGCTCAGTGAATTCGGGGCCCCCTGATCACTGGCAGACGTGCGCGCATAGCTTCGCCGGCACTGCGTAGACGTAGAGTGATGGAAGTACGGTGTAATATATATATATATATATATATATATATATATATATATATATATATATATATATATATATATATACCTTACACCAAAGATGGAAGGCACACGCCTGCCCCGCCCCCTTCGGCTGGCTGCGTTGGCTGCGTGCCACGTTGCATGTAGGTTCCCTACGGTGGATGGATGCTGGATGGATGCTATGAGCGTCCCCTTTGAAACTGGGTGGTGAGTTGCGCCACCAAGCTCCTCTTGGCATACGACGTGCACGCGACGAGCGCCCCCTGGCAGAAAGCAGGCGTGCGAGCGTTCCTCCGCACACATCCATTCATCGGGCCGCGTTCCGTCACCGCTGGGACCGGAATGCGAGAGGCTCCCCATTGTGCGCGCCACCCACACGCAGAATAGCGGTGGAAGGTCGGCGTGCTTTCATAACGGCGAAGGGCGCGTGTCGTCGTCCGTGCTAGCGTTGTCCGGCAAATCGATGCTTCCGCGGACGGGAGAGGGAGCCACATCACATCGGTCGACGACAAAGTCATCGAGAGAGAGTAAGGCAGGGAGGTTAACCAGGCTGAGCCCGGGAGGCTACCCTGTTTTGGGGAAGGGGATTGAAAGAGAAGAGAGAAGTTCACACCCTGTACAGTTACACAGTCAAGCGAGAAACAAAAAAAGACCACGGATATTTTTACAAGTATGGCAAGAAGGAAATCAGAAGGGAAAATATGTACGATAACACAAAGGGAAGTGCCTTGCTATTTGGGACAACAGCTGGTTGCCTAAATACAAAAATCACACCGCAGGAAATATTCGCAATAGGATGAGCCATTTGTGTCTACTATAGCAAAAATTCGGAGGCTATTCAGCACATCCTAATGGAATGCGACGGATTCAGCCAGTGAGAACCTTAGGTAACGTACACTTTCCAGAAGCACTGGGATTTAAAGCGGACGAAAGCGTTAACCGGACAGCATTTGAGCTAAGCAGAGACGCTTAGAGTATAGGTGGGAAACACGCAGGGAAGAAATTGAGAGGACTGCATCCGTGACTGCACATTTTAGATATAGAGGCTTTAAGGGAGACAGAATGCTAGACAGGCTAGGTGTCACTTCGTCACCGCCCCGCTTCAAAGGGGATGTCTATGAATCATCAACATCAAGTCGACTAAAAGAGTAGAAACATATGTTTCGGAAGCACTAGAAAATACACAACACGCTTCTCGAACGTAAATTTATCCTGCACGAAGGTTGGAAGCGCTTATAAGATAGCTTAATATATTGAAGCTGGTCTCGAAGGGCCAGATCTGGCAATCATCGACATTATTCTGACGTCACGACAGGAGCAAGACTCTCTTCCGTCGTGTAGCAATAACGATAGGTATGATGATGACTCTGCTCCTAAAACAATACAGTTGATATTCGCCTCGATGTCGGTGACGGAAACAAGGTGTAGTGGATGTCGCGAAGTCACATTACAGTAGGCAAGGCTGTGACTCTGATTGCCAGGGGTTAACTGTTTATTAACACGAAATGGGAAAGCGATAGAAGCAAACTATTTACACATACATCAAAAGACTATACGAGTCATGAGTTACAATGATCTTACAATTTAGGCTTCTTTCTCTTAGCCGAATCTACGCCGAATCAACGGCCCTGCACGTACCTAAAGGCATCCCCAACATCACCCTCGTCCCATCGTTCGTCCAATCACACTGCGGTGCGCGCAGTGTGCACACAACGGGCTCCAGGGTGATACTATCCGGAGTTCTATACTATGTCAAGGCCATTGTCACAAATCTTTTGCAGTGCAATGCGTCTCTTGTCTCACAACGTCTCAAGACACAGTCTCATAAAGAAAGCACCCCCACGCACGCTGGGGCATCTGGCCCGTTCGCGGAAGGTCTCGGCATGGGTGCGGTCCAGCGACGAGGGGGTTGGCTTCAGAGCCAGGGCACTGCTTCAGCGAACCGAACGCCGGCTCCAACCGGAGTCAACCGCAGTCAACCCGCTTTCGCGCTTTCCATAAACCGCGGATCCCCCACCACCCCCAATGGCAACACCAAGGCCGCCGCCGCCTTGGTGTCGAACCGCGCATCTCTTTTGACCACCCCGCACGGCCCTTACTGTTTACATGAAGCCGTTCGCACAAACAACGCTGAATTCCACTAATACCAAAATAAACCAAGAGTTCCTCGCGCGTTTGTTCGCGTGTGGTTCCGCAGTAATCCCGGGCACGGCGCGAACCAGCGTAAGATGACGTCATGACGCACCCACCTTCCGGGGGCTGAAACCGAAAACCGAAACGGAGGCTTAGCGGCTGCGGTGTGGCGCTGCTAAGCACGAGATCGCGGGCTCGAATCCCGGCCGCGGTGGCCGCATTTCAATGGGGGCGAAATGCAAAGCACGCCCAGGTGGTCAAAATTAGTTCGCAGTCCGCCACTACGGCGTGCCTCATAATAAGATCGTGGTTTTGGCACGTAAAAACCCCAGAATTCATTCAATTCTAATTTGCAACGGTCGAAAAGCGCGGCATGTGATGAAATTCGGTACTGCTACCAAGAAGTGTGGACCCTTCTATAAAGTCGCTTAGGCACAAACGCATAATTCGATAGCCTGAGTGTCGACACAGACGACAATTGTAAAAGTTAACGGTATAAAAGACTAAGCGCCGACCACTTAAAAGGACGTCGTCGTAGGTAACAGCTGTTCATTGTGCGAGTTCTGCAGCTTGCGAAGGATGGCGGAAGACTGTCACATGAGGTAGTGTTGCTATACAGAGACGATGGCAGTGGAGTACGGCAGATAATACGGTGGTATTATAAGAGAGAAAATTTGCAGGCGTATATAGAATAGTGTCAGCTGACGCAGGTCAGGCGCGGCTAATTCAAGACCGTTGGGAGGGGAATTCGTCCTATAGCTGCAATTCACATATGTCACAGACCCCGGTGAACGAGGCGCAGACGCCGGACTAAATTCCAAAGCCGACTTATCAGCTTCCGAAAATAATCCCACGAAAGCAAGGACAATTAAGAGTGGGCCCTCTGGTGCGCCAGCGAACGCCGGTTGCTGTCCAAAGACCGAGTCAGAGCCCAGAGTAGTCAAAACACAACAAAATATATTCTTCATACAAGGCCGTTACACACACACTTGCACACTTAGGCTAGACACAACACAATACAAATCAGATGGGTATTAACAAACACAAGAAAATAACGACAAGCACAAGAGTCCAACACGTAAAGTACAAAATAAATAGGAACACTAAGTGTCCAATCGTATTCACCGTGCTGGTTGGTCTTGGAGTCAGACGATCTCGGCGTAACTTGGGGGGAAATCTCGAAGAAGGAACTTCTTCCGGAAATGCAGACGCTCGATGAACTCGTCGACTAGCTTGCCGGGGAATCTCCTTTTTCCGCAGACGCTCGGTCTTCACGTTACATCACTTCACGGTGCGGACTCAACTCCTGAATTCCTCACTGGACTCCCGGATTCCGAACTGACAATGCTCGCACGGCGTTTATATAGCCGTCGACGGTCCTTCTCGAACATTCGATCGGAGTTGTGATTCCGTAGCACGGCCAAAGCTTGGGAAGCTTCTACTCTTTTCTCGTACCTTCGACCGCTGCTTTCGGAACATTCTCGAGGGGGGGTGATGATGACTCATGCTGTTCACGCACGCTCACGCTGTTGTTATCTCTCTCGGCTCGCCGGGTGAGAAGGAGTCTCGGCGCGCGCGTGTGCTCTCTCTCTCTCTCCGGTTAACGTCGCTTCGTCGAACCTCGTTCCAGACGTTTCGGCGCCGTTGTTAGCGTGGTTGCTTGAGGCGTATGCGCTCTCCCCCTCTGTTGAAGTTGCCGCGGCACCGGCGTGTTCTTTCGCTGGCTTGCGCGACACTCGGCGCGCGCTTTGATTACGCGCTCTTTTGTGACACTGCCCCCCACTTTAAGAATATTATGTAATAATATTCAAGAAACCACAAAAGAAGCGCGCACAAGAGTCCACTACACAAGAGTCCGTAAGTCCATAAATCAGTCCACCACAATTCACACATCACTTGCGATACATCGAATACAAACACAAGTCACACAAGTACACTTGGACTACACAATAACACATCGCTCGTATAACATGTATACTTGTACTATACAATAATACATATCTCGCGTAACAAGGCAAACATTTGAAATATAACATGTGCAACAAGTATACAAAACTATGACAGGGTAATTTACAGAACACAAGCAATTACATAAACAAACACTCGGTGCACTCAACCAAAACACTTTGCACCACACTCTAACCGTCAATGGTTCTTAAATTTGAACTTCCGGTCCTTGGTTTTTCGATGGTGGTGTTTGGCGTGCTTATGAGTCCCGGTCGGTTTATCTTCGGAATTGGGCGTGGAAAGGATCTGGAAAGGCCTTGCCTGAACCTTTGCTTGAGTTCGGGTGACAGCCGCCGCGGTGTTCTCGTCAGATGTTGATGGTTTTCCGCGTGGCTCTTCAATCGTCGATGTTTCGATCTTCAACTCTTCTTCCAAAGGTTTCGGATCGTCTGGGGCGCGAACTCCCTCGATGTTCCCTAGAATTAGGTCGTACAGTGGGCTGTCCATGCAAAGCGCAGTGACATTCCCACTGTAATAGGGGGTATCGACCTCAATCTTGGCTTCAGGAAGCTTCCTAGTCGTACCATCGACTAGGTAGACTAAAGTGGTTTCGCCCGTGAGCTCCTCGTCTTTTACTAAGTCCCTTCGCACTATCACTGTGCTGGTGCCGGAATCTCGTAACACCTTGATTTGTTTGTCTGCCAATTTTCCGGCAAGTACGGGCATTCCCTTATCGGGAAATTCGGGCCGTTGGGTCATCACCGCATTAACAACCGGAATTCTTTTTCCGTCTCGAAGTTCTACAAAGCCGTCGTTTATGTCTTCTGCTTGATGTTTTGGCGGGGCATACACACAGGATGCTTGGGGAGTTTCCTTCACTCCGTTGCGACATGAATCGGCTTTGTGCCCCGTTCGCCCACATTTAAAACATTTAACCTCGTTGGGGCGCGTAAAGTTGGTCCGACAACTGCTAGCATGGTGGCCTAGTCGGTTACAGAGATAACACCTCGGAACAGGCTTCGGAGGGTTTCTTCTTTCATCGGATGCCGGTTTCTTTGCGTCCCCTGGCTCCTCTTTTCTAATCTTGGAGAGATTGGTGCCTCCCTGTGCTTCCAAAAATTGATCTGCCAATTCCAACATATCTTGAAGCGATTTAGCTTTCCTTTCTTTCAGATAGAGTGACAGACTCGGGTGGCAACTGATGAGGAATTGCTCCTTGATCAGAAGCTCTCTAAGTGCACCGTACTCCTGTGCAGTCTCTGAAAGTTCGGTCCACCTATCAAAATAGTGACTGAGCCGCGCGGCAAATTGCGTACAGTCTCGCCATCGGCTGGCTTTCCAGTCCTAAACTTATCTCGGAAGCCTTCTACGGTGAACCTAAATCTTTTCAGTAAAGCAGCTTTCACCCTTCCATAATTAGAGGCATCGGTTGGCGTCAGCCGACCGTACACACTAAGTGCTTCGCCACTCAAACACGTGCTCAACGCAGTGGCCCATTGATCCTCTGGCCAATTCTGGCTTTTAGCAACTGTCTCAAATCTGTGCAAGTAAGCATCCAGATCATCTTTTCTTTCATCGAATGCCACAAGCAGTTTGCTTGGGTTCAGACGGAAACTAGTTTCTTCCCTTTCAGTGCTATCGACTCTTGCCTGGGCGGGAGCGTCTGTACGCTGCTGCAATCGAAGTCGTTCGAGTTCTAACTCATGCTGTCTTTGCCTTTCCCTCTCAGCTAATTCAGCTTCTCTTTGTTCTTTTCGCTCCATTGCCTCTCTTTCTTCTTTTATCTGTCGCTCTTTCGCTTCTCTTTCTTCTCTTATCTGTCGCTCCTTTGCTTCTCTTTCTTCTTTGGCCCTTTCGGCCGCTAGCCTTTCTCTCTCTCTTTCTAGAGCTTCTTTTTCCTTCTGGCTAACCCACTTCCGTAGTTCCGCTCCGGAAAGACCCATCTTCTCACCAAGGGCAACTAATTTCTCAAGATCCATAATGCCCTTCAAAAATCTAGCCGCGTGCAAAAAATATCTGCCTAGATTTCAACAATCGAACTGCTCTCTGCACACAAGTTAGCGAAACGTGGTGCAACACTCAAAATCGTTTACAATAGCAATGTAAACGACCCTAGGCTCTTTCTCCCTACTACGGACACACAATTAGCACCAGAAAGGTCCTGTCGCGGACGCCAGAAATATTGGCACAGACCCCGGTGAACGAGGCGCAGACGCCGGACTAAATTCCAAAGCCGACTTATCAGCTTCCGAAAATAATCCCACGAAAGCAAGGACAATTAAGAGTGGGCCCTCTGGTGCGCCAGCGAACGCCGGTTGCTGTCCAAAGACCGAGTCAGAGCCCAGAGTTGTCAAAACACAACAAAATATATTCTTCATACAAGGCCGTTACACACACACTTGCACACTTAGGCTAGACACAACACAATACAAATCAGATGGGTATTAACAAACACAAGAAAATAACGACAAGCACAAGAGTCCAACACGTAAAGTACAAAATAAATAGGAACACTAAGTGTCCAATCGTATTCACCGTGCTGGTTGGTCTTGGAGTCAGACGATCTCGGCGTAACTTGGGGGGAAATCTCGAAGAAGGAACTTCTTCCGGAAATGCAGACGCTCGATGAACTCGTCGACTAGCTTGCCGGGGAATCTCCTTTTTCCGCAGACGCTTGGTCTTCACGTTACATCACTTCACGGTGCGGACTCAACTCCTGAATTCCTCACTGGACTCCCGGATTCCGAACTGACAATGCTCGCACGGCGTTTATATAGCCGTCGACGGTCCTTCTCGAACATTCGATCGGAGTTGTGATTCCGTAGCACGGCCAAAGCTTGGGAAGCTTCTACTCTTTTCTCGTACCTTCGACCGCTGCTTTCGGAACATTCTCGAGGGGGGGGGGGGGGGGGGTGATGATGACTCATGCTGTTCACGCACGCTCACGCTGTTGTTATCTCTCTCGGCTCGCCGGGTGAGAAGGAGTCTCGGCGCGCGCGTGCGCGCTCTCTCTCTCTCCGGTTAACGTCGCTTCGTCGAACCTCGTTCCAGACGTTTCGGCGCCGTTGTTAGCGTGGTTGCTTGAGGCGTATGCGCTCTCCCCCTCTGTTGAAGTTGCCGCGGCACCGGCGTGTTCTTTCGCTGGCTTGCGCGACACTCGGCGCGCGCTTTGATTACGCGCTCTTTTGTGACAACATAAAATAGGCCGACGATCACGACGACTGATAACGACGATGGTCACAAAAATAATGAAAACACTGCACTTAGCGATCTTCAGAATATCTTAATCTGACACCGGTTCATTTTGAAATACACCTAAATGCACTCGGTGAGGGTATTGTACTTAAGTCACACGGAGGCACCTGGTTTAGCGGTCCTTCAAGACAGCACGTCAATGATCCGTGTCGTGAGAAAGCGCTGCGTGAACGACACAGAGTTCAACGGACCGCGTTAAGCATAAAATCGCCACAGGAAGCTCCAGGCCACATGGTCAGGCGAATTCAGGGCCTTCCGAAACGATCAAGTGACAACGCTGTGACCACGCTTGTCGCAGACACCGCGACTAAATCGCCTCTCGGTGATCACGTTCACGGTTCCTGCAGCGCCCACCGACCTCAGCTTCTGCGATCACCTAGTTTGGTCAGCCCTATTCTTTTCTTATGTTTATTTTGCACGTACAACCAGTCGCGTACGGTGTTCTGGCGCTTCTATTTTTAAAGCCACGTATTTCAACAACTCTGAACGATTGGGGGGGGGGGGGGGGGGGGGGGCTAGCCACTTTCAAAGAAGTACTGCTTTGTTGCACCCTACATTCAGCTCCTAAAGCAACCCTTCCGTCCTCACCTGTATATTGCCCCGCGCTCCCTCCTCCTCCTCTCCACTACTGAATTTCTCGCACGGGCTATCAGCTCCGCCATCACCAGCAGCACTGCTATAAGCGGAAGACAAGAGATCCGCTCGGCCGAACCCACCCCCGTCGAAGTGCAACGCCGGACTCGGTCCAGCGACTTCGCTCCACCGCCGTCGCGTACGGCACGAAGTCGCGGCGTTTCCCTGTGTCAACACGGCACGGCGCGGGTCACACCGTTCCACCCTTCCCTCGGTTTCACGAGTGCAGCTGATGCCGCTTAGAGACGGGCGAAGAAGAGGACAAAAAAGCAAAAAGTGTCGCCGTTCAGCCGTCTCGTAATTGCATTCCTATATACTGTACACCGCTGCATGCGCTGGGGACGAGAGATACATGAGAAGGAAAAAAACAACAAAAACAGAACCTTCTTACACGGTGATGCTGGGTTCCTGCTGCGAGAAGGGCGAGCGATAAGAGAGAGAGAGAGGGGAAGATTGCGCCCACGCAGGAGCCGCCGTGTAATAGCCCCGTCGAAGGGAGGACGCGCCATTACTGAACTGCCGCGCACAGAAGCTGCCAGGCAACAACAGAGAGCCCCCCCTTCCTCCGCACCAACACCACGCCAGGCGCGATCAGTCAAGCGTAAGTTTCTGCGCCGCCGCGGCGAGAAGTGTATACAAGAACTCGAGGACCAGCGTCCATTGTACGCAACTGACCGAGTGCGCCTGTGCCTTTGTTTTCTTTGCTGCATTTGTTGTTTTTCCATGGCGTTTTTCACGTGTTCTTCGAATCTGGACGAGCGGCGCCCCACTATCGGGTTTCGGCAGGAAGGTTCGTCGACTCGTTCGCATGACTGGTTCTGCATCACCAGTCGCAATATTTACAATATTTACGCCGAGCGCCTATCGATGGGGTTAGTCAGCAACTGTTCGTCGTTAACCGATAAACCGATAACCAACAAGCCCAGTGTTTGGAGTCGTGTTCGTAACGTCACTGTCATCAATACCGCCAGTGACGTGCCCGCCTCTCATGCAAAGTGTTTTTGGGGGATCCTTGAGGTATAAATAAGTAAAATCAAGAAATAAACACGGGTACACCAGATTATCAGATGAGCGATGGATGTAGCAGTTCATGTACTGAACGCGGCTACCGTGTTCTTCATTGAGCGTTTTTATTCATCAGTAAAGTTTTTCTTCTTCTCTCTTCATTGGTGAGGCTCGAAAATTTTGCGCGACAACGAGCAGCGACTATCCTCGCATTTCGGTCCACTCATGGTAATATTCCCTGTAAATCTCGTCCAAGTAACACGCAAACGCTGCGTTAATTCATCCGCCGACAATGAATATTTACCGATATGGAGTGCAGATCCAAGAAGCGACATGAAGAGTAAGAAAATTGAAGTAGTCTGCTGAATAAAGGTGACGCGGTTGGAGATAGGCGCAGTGGCTGCCGAGTGATTGACGTCTTCACGCGATGCCCACGAGGTCTTGACCACAAAACGTAAAGAAAGATGCTCATCGCGCAAGGGGTGCTGAGCAAGAGCTATGAACCAGAGCTACCAGAACCAGAATGGGGTAATTAGTTGAAAACTAAACTAGTGAAAAAAAAAATAATAAAACGTTATAGCCGACTGAGCAGGGACGCGCTGTCAGCAGAAAACGCAAAATGGGCACGGAACAGGCTTCCACTGACAAAGGCCGTCACTCCATGCGAAGGTGGACAGCACGGCCAGCTGCGCGGCAGCTGCCTCAGAACACGAACATAAGTCACACACACACACACACACACACACACACACACACACACACACACACACACACACACACACACACACACACACACACACACACACACACACACACACACACACACACACACACACACACACACACACACACACACACACACACACACACACACACAGTCTTTCTGGATCTAGCTGTGAGCTGTGCATATACGGGACCCTCCGTTGACGCGCAATGTAGTTAGTCACGGTAGTTTACCGGAAACGAAATTTGCGAATAGCCTAAACTACTGCGAAGCCTGGGCGCTTAGAGACTACCAATTCAAACTTTCAATGTGTATTAAGCCCGTTTGACATGGTGCGATTTTGTCTGCGAATTCGCACGTGCGAATTCGCAGCTGCGGAAAATAGGCCGCCGGACCCTTCGTGCGTGCGTTTTTTCGATGTTTCGGCGTGCTGAACTTATCTGTGAAAAACGCAGATGCGGTGGTAGCCACTGTAGCGGTGGTAACAGACGACCAATAGGAGGCGTAGCTAATACGTCATCGTCATTCGTCATCTAATACGTCATTCAAGTAGCTAATACGTCATCGCCAGCCAGAATGCTTAACGAGTATGCGAAAAACGCAGCTGCCGTAGATCCATGTGAAACGGGATTACGAATTTCGCATCTGCGGAAATCGTAGCTGCGAAAAACGCACTGCAATATCGCACCATGTGAAACGGGCTTTAGCCTTGTGACCTACATACACATAGATCCACAAATTAACGCGTCCAATATATACATCAGCTCCACACCGCTAACCAATCCCATCAGCATCGTCTGACAAACGACCTTGAAGGCTGCCCGCGTTCGGGGCACATAATAAGCTTTTCTGTACCCAAGGTCATTCACACAAAGTTAGACTTCTCACGAAGCCCTCTAAACGCTAGAAGTAATACTAGCCAGCGTGGGATAGCCCTAAGTCAGTTATTATAAAGCTTGTTCTACAAAACAGTTTTGCTTTCCCTAGGTGGGCGCGTCATGACGTCATGATATATACTATATACTGACGCTCCGTTCGTTAAGCAAGGTGCCGCACGCGAGCGTAACCAGAAGAAACGCACGCTGCACTCGTTAATTTTTTGTTTTTATGTGCAACGTCATCATATCTAGCCTATTTGCTACGCGACGTCAGCAAATTTTGCTCTGTGATGACGTCACGACGATAATGGCGACGCCGCCGGGTGCGCATTTCGGGACCACCTTCAGCATCAAATTAGGATATATGGGTTTTCTGTCGTGCTTTTTATTTCTGTCTTGGTGCGTTTCGAATTTCGAGCAAGCGGAGAGAAAGGCTACAAAGAAGGAAAGAAGCGCTCGCAAGAATTATGCCACCGAGCCCCGCACTCAGCTATCGTGTTACAGCAACATTTTGTCTGGACCGTGTGACTTCGTATAAAACACGCCGAGAACCGTCTTCGACCTGCTGACAGACCCTTCGCAGAGAGACGAACCGTGGAAACTGCGTTGGAAAGACGCTGCATTCTGTCTGTGTGCTCTTGCAAGTATAAGAAAACAAAATTGTTTTTCGATCTTGCTACTGTTAAACTTGTCTACTTGTCATCTCTACAATCGCCCACACCTTACAAGATCTTTAACGACGTCTACAACTACAGGAGTATCAACATTTTCCAACCTTCATACGCCCACTGAGTGTTACCGCTTTACGCAGGGGCGGAGCGCCAGAATATTTCTGTCGGAGGAATCGGAACGCCACAGTGTGTTGGTCGATGGAGGTGCACCAGAGTACTCCATCACTTAGCACTACATGGTCGAAAGAAGAAAAGGGGGCGGGGGGAGGGTTAAACGGGCAGGAGGAAATACAGGGGGATGTCGGTCTCCCCCTGTTTAAAGCCACCTTTGGTTTTACCTGCGAGAAGCAACGTGCATACAACTTCAAAAATCTGTGTCAGCGCTACTTTAACGACTGACCGCACGTGGTACTCCGACTCCACGGTCTGTTGCCCGCACATATGGGAGGCAGGGTCAGGTCCGACTGACTACGGGGCTTAATTGCGGGAACGCACACACAGCACAGTAGAATGTCGCGCGCAATCTTCCTTTCGACAAGTAGGCGTCCAGGCGGGCGCTGGAGGCGTTCCACATTCTCGGCAGCCACAAATTCCTCGTGTAATGACATCGACACAACGCAAAGGGTCCGACAAGACAAGCGCCTGTTTCTGTCTTTTTTTTTTTCTTTTCTCACCCGCTTCGCGCCGGTGTCATTAGGCGTGTAACTGCCCACCGACTACAGACAAGCAACGTGTTCTTCCGCGTGTGCGTCTCCGTCGGCCGGGCACTTGGGCCTACTTGGGCCACGCGCACAGCTGCCGCAATTACGGGCACTTCCCGTCCGCACCACCCGGCGCCATGTTCGCATCCACAGACTGTGTTGGTACTGCAGGCGCAGCACACAAGCAAGAGTCAACTTGGAATACTTGTAAATGAGAAGTGACACAACGTACTAGCTTTACAGTGACTTTTCCAACGGCTGCAGTGTAGCCGATTTCACCTTCAGTGACGGAAGCGCCATTTTACTTTTCAGGAGCAGATTTCGGAGGAGAAAAAATGCCACTTTGGAGCAGCAATAAGTGTTTTCGGAGCAGCAAGAATGCTAGTTTGGAGTATCTACTGGTGTTTTCAGAGCAGATGGCAAAATATCCCATACGACTCCAGGAGTTGAAAGCATCACCGAAGCGTTTCATAAGTACTAATATTTATTATGAAACATAAAGCGCATACAATAATCAACGTAAATTGCAAGAAACAAACAAGCAAGAAGATGGATGGTTATCGAACGTGCAGGCAAATGAGCTACATATTTAAAATACCAGTACTTGTGGCAGAAATGAGATCAAACCGGTAAAGCTGAGCACCACATTACAAAAGTAACCACAATCACATATAACCGTTGCCCAAGCAGCAGTTGAAAAACTGTATGAGATTGAAGTAATCTCAGTCACTTTCACATTTCACCAAATAAGTCTGCATGTCAAGTTCAAAAATACAGCTATATATATATATATATATATATATATATATATATATATATATATATATATATATATATATTCAAAATACAAGTTATTGTGGCAGAAATGAGATCAAAGCCGATAAAACTGAGCATCACAATGTAAATGTAATCAGTCACATATCGCAGTTGCCACAGCAGCAGTTGGTAATCAATATTACATCGAATTTCCCAGCGCCATTTTGGAGCAGGTTCGGTGCAGTTACTAAGAAAAATTACAGTTTGGAGCAGCATTTCCATCACTGATCTGCTTCGGAAGCTTGTCGGAATACACTAGCTCGGAGCAATGACGGCGCCTGGCCCTGCTATACATATAGGCGAATGAATGCTCTGCCGAGTCCTCGAGGATGTAATTCGGGAATGTTGGTTTTGCATCTGCAGGTAAAAGATGTCAGAACGACGTCACATAGGTAGAGTGACACAAACAAAGCGCTTTGTGTACGTTGGTCTATATGTGTGTGTCGTCGATTTCGGGCATATTACCTAAGGGGGAAAAAAAACTGTCCGTCAGATGGCTATTTGAAATGGAGAAGTGGAGTTAGGAATTTCGTGCTGCAATGTGTATACACAAGATAACCGGTGGCTTATCAACATAACAGAATATATAGCTGTCAAAGCCAGTCAGAAGATCAGGTGCAGTGGTGAAGTTACGAAATTTGCAGGTATCGGACGGAGCCGTCCGATGCAAGAGAAGGGTCGCGGAAGTAGTAGTAGTAGTAGTAGTAGTAGTAGTAGTAGTAGTAGTAGTAGTAGTAGTAGTAGTAGTAGTGATGACAATAACTTTATTTGTCATCGGGGTCGCTAGGTAAACAAGGCATCGTACATGCAACATATGCGCTGCTCAAACTTCGCGCTCTTTCTTCAGCGCTGTGGAGAAAGTTGCGCCAAGTTCTTCAACGCGACGCAGTGCAGACGATCTGTCTTCTGGCGCAAAAATGGCGTCGTGGCTCCAGAGAGCAATCCGCCACCTGGCGGAGAAGGAGTCAGCCGTGCGAAGAAGTCGACAACGAAAGAACAAAACTGCCAAAGCCGAGACGCGGACGAAGCTCGACTTTGTGGGAGAGGAGGAAAAAACGGCAAGACGATTAAAAAGCCTGGCACCATTCGCGAGCGTCGGCCTGCAGGACTGCGACGAAAGAACGAAAAATAACACAAATATGGTGCCGCAACTGCAGACCCGCCATATCGCGGGGGAAGACCGCCTTCTTTCCCAGCTCACGGCGTTTTCACGGCGCCGAAAGCGGACTAATAATAGAGTTTCCCAGCAAAAGCAATCACCGTGCGTCTGCGCGTCTGTTGGTTTGGTCGTGTATTGAATACGTACAGTGAGACAACTTACAGACGCTGGAAATACGACGTAGACACTTGCTACGTACAACACGACGGCGTACACGCCAGCGAGTTATTACATAAAAAAGAAAGAACAAATCAGTTAACAAAAAAAAAAAAAAATTCTCCAGCCATTCGTCGCCCGTTCTGCACAGACGAAACGGCCAACTTCGCAACGCGGTGAGCAGTTTGCTCATTTTCTTTTTTAATAAAAAGTGAGCTGGAAGAAAAGCTGAAACAAATGCTGCAGGAGCACAATAGGCGGTCCCACATTATCCGCACGCTCTGAATATGTAACTCTATACATTGTATACGCGGCTGCGAGTCGAGTGCGTTTTGTAGTTATAACTTGCGACGTGTTTGTCCGCTAAGCTCGGCGTTCCCACTTAGCCACGTGGGAAAGCAGTACGCATGTATCTAGGTGAGAATATTCCCGAGAGCAAAAAAGCACAGCCGAACGAGCAATTTACTGAGTTTTATGCACATGTACGGAGACGTCGACACGTAGTAAAGAAACCGCCACCCCGACGGCAACGCCTGCTGACACAGTTTGCAAAACACGACGTTGATTCGCCTCTTTGCTATATATAGGTACTACATCAGGCAGCCTGGTCGTTCCTTTAACGGGGCAGTCAATATTACTGAAATTATAATTTAGTACATCGACAGATTCCAGGAAATCGCAAACAGGCCGGGCTTATCGTAAGCGGAGGCTCGCTAAAGAAAAAGGAGGAGGGGGGGGGGGGGGGAGCCAGAGGAAACATGCCAGAACAAAAGTCACGTGGCCACACCGCCAATTCGCGCAACCACGGCCAATTCAAGTTGACCGTGACGTCATAGATGGCGACAGCATCCGCTTGGCGCTGGTTAATCGTTTACAAGAACGACAACTACAACAACAGTAGTATAGTAATAGCAATAACAACAAACAGGAAACCTAACATGCGTGAACACAGCCGAATCGCACGAAAATACTAACGGGACCCGCCGCCGGACTGACGAGATCGGTACCGCGGTGCGACATTCAAGTAAAAGAATACACCAACCTGAGAAAGGCAGTGAAGCAGAAGAGAGAGCGCGCTCGATCAAGGCGACAGCTGTGTCAAAAGCACAGCTGACGAGATAGCGCGTTATCCGATAGCTTTGTCCGGGAGAAGCGTTACGTTTCCTCGGGCCCACGGGCGTTGATAACCCCTTCATGGACTTCGCCGTATCTCTTATATTGCGCACGACGGTTCTTCGCCGGCGATAATGGCGGCTTGTATCACAGTGCTGCATCAGCGTCTGTTCTGCCTCGTCGTCCCGCGTTTCCGCGCTGTACAAAGCGACTCCCAGGAAGCGTTCAGTGCAGACTAACTAGTATACCACAACAACACACGGAGAAAGAACAGGACACACACACACATCTGTGCCCATTTACTATAGCTGCGCTATGTGTTCCTACAAGACTAAGTGAAATGAAAGGATGAACGGTTCCTTTGTAGACGTGCCGTCAGGGGTGGCGACCATGGGGTGACGGGTGACACGAAGTAATTAGGCGCTAATTAACCAAAATTCATTAACACCTATTAGCTGCGCTAACCGGGTGTTTCTAGGAAGACTAAGTAATATTTAAATATATAGCCGTTTTGAAATAAAAGGACGGTTCCTTCGGAGACATGCCGTAAGTGGTGGCGACCACGGGGTGACGGGTAACACGAGGTAATGAGCGGCTAATTAACAAAAAAAATAATTATCTCTTAAACATTTAGTTTCAGCGACCTCACCAGAGCTGGGAAATCGAAGCACGCTCCCCGTATACAAGCCATATCACCCGCGGAACTGTGGCGCGACGAATTGTGGCTATCAGAGCGCGCGAAACCGAAACTGGGAGGCACCAGCGAGCGCAAAGCCGCGCCCCTCGAAGTGACGTTCTGCTTACGTCACGCAGCAGCAGGCAGCCAGCGCGTTGCGCCTCCGTGATCCTCGCTGTCGCAGACACTTTGGTCGCAGCGCACATGATGCATGATCACTGCATGATGCTATTACATGCATAGCTTTCATAAACGCCATGGATGTACACGAGAAGAAATCGGAATAAAAAAGAAAAGTCGCGCAAAAAGCCACTGTTAGGGTTTTACGGTGATTCCTTATAGAGCAGGTATATAGACCATAACCACAGCTAGCGGCTGTGCCATAACGCAGTGCGTATCCCGACAAATGCGGACTGCTCCCTGCCACGATTCGCTGCTAATAATGCGGCAGCGGATTAATTAACGCTAAACCAGAGGTAACCACGCAACGCCGGCCAACAGACAATGATGCCAAAGAAGGCATGAAATAAGTGAATTGTATCTTTTTAAATCAATGCAGAAACCATTATGCGACAGAGAGAGACATATTGTCAGTATTGCTACTATTAGCATAACTGGAGAGCATTATTAGCACATGGAAGCGACGTACACAAAGAAGCAGTTGGCTGGGAGCAGCTCACGGGGCAACGCCTGGCGAAGGTGTGTTCAATAAGCGTGCGTAGAGGTTTCCTCGTAGTAACGACCGGTCATCAGTCCAGTGGCCGTGGATCGACCGCATTCTACTTACTCGCTGGCGTATCGTGCCGCCAGCGACGTAATCAACATGAAGATACTTTTTCGCATGTTTTCTTTTTCCGAAGTGTAAAGTCGTCCAACAAAACACGAACGTTCTTTCTAGTCTGCACACGGCGACCACTGCTTTACAAGATGACACGGGGAGCCGCTGCTACTTTTCAACAAGTCTCGCGATATTGCGGTATACGCTTCGCTGGTATCCACTAATGACTAATTGTGCTATTATGACTAATTGTGCTATTATGAACACGCGTTATTATAAGTATAGCGGTCACGGTGATAAGCCCGCGCCCCAGTTCTCGCAGACTGTGAGAACCAGCGGGAAGGACGGGTTAAACGTGAGGCATGCAAGTGTCCGAAAACATTTGCCCCTTCGCTCCTAGCTGCTCTTGGCAATCTTAACAGCGCGCTCCAAACGGCCCAAGGCGGCACTACGTTTTTCCCACAATAAACAAATACCAATGTGGCATCTGTTCGTATCGTTCCCCCGAATCATCGTAACATGTATGCCCGCTAGAAGGACAAACCAGCGGGAAGTTGGCGTCGATCGGCAACAATCGCATAGTGTTTTCCGCAACACCCCTATAGCAGCAAGGCTTCGCAACAACTGCACGTAACTCGATGTATAGCACGGCATACGATGTATGCATGTATATACACGGTATCTTGTTTATTTGCTGTCATTCGAACTGTCCCGCAGATGGCCGCACCCCCGGTGCGCTTATCTCGCCAACGACGGCAGCCGGTGCAGAGGCGTGCGTTACACAGAACAGAGCACGTGGGCACGTGGCGTGCGTAGAAGCACACACGCGCTGGGACCGCCGAAAACGGGAGCGGCTGGGAGATTACCGTCGCAACGTTCGCTATACCAAGCAAGCCAGAGAGAGAGCGCTGAAAAAACTCCGAAGGACAGAAAGCGCGAAACGGCCGTGACATAACGGTTCGCGCATGCCCCGCTGGCGCGCGTTATAGAAGACAGCACCGACAGTGTGGGTCGCCTGGCAGCTATATATACTGTCGCATACGCTAAGTCACGGCACCTTAACTTACCTCTACAGGGCCGGAGGTTTCGATGGTGAGAGTGGCGGAGAGGTCGGGGAATGGGAGAGGGAAACGGAGGGGCAATTGACATGAAAATCTGCAGGAGAGTTGAAATCTGGGCCAGATGGTACATCATTTACAGGAAAACCCAGTCAAAAAGACGAAGGACAAGAGAAAGGACCAGTCGTTGTGGTGCGAATTCCTTTCTCTTGTCCTTCGTCTTTTCGACTTTTTTTTTTTTTCCTGTAAAAGAAAATCCTGCAGGGCTATAGTTGGTGGCCATGTCAGGCCGCATCTGTTAGCTATCTGTTGCCGTGGTGCGTATCTGTTTCGCTCGTCCCGTCAATCTGTTCCTCGTGTGGATGTGAGTGCGTGTGCAATTTCTTTCCGCGCTGATAATTATGCTAACAAAGGGAGAGGTGTATTGCAGGTGAGGGTGCAAGAGCACAAGGAACTACATACACACGGCGCCGACTACAACGCAACGTGTGCACTATACAAGCCCCACAGGCACACGCCCACGCAAGAAATGCTGGAGCAAACATGCAAACATCGCAGTACGCACCGTACGCACAAAACCCGTTCCACACAGTACAACAGAGATTTTACGGCGCGTTGGACATGCACGACCAACCTGCCTCCCTGCGCCCAAACTCTCCTCCGTTGAAAGCGCGGCCGTCCAGACGGTCTACATACTGCCTATACGGTCAATAGTGCCTTTCAGTCGGTCGCATATATACTGAAGGCGCCCGCGAAGTGTCCCTTCGTTCGATACACTGATAGCGGTCGTTCCGATATAGAGACGGCGGCAGCAGCAAGATCAGTCAGGCAAAGCGTGGGAAGAGCGTGGGGTTCGAACTCGAGTCCACGACGAGGGAAGCTGCGCACTTGACGATTGCATCGCAAGTGTCCGCCCAGGTGTCCAGTGGGCGAAAACGCCGACGAGGTGTGCCGTTCGAAGGCTGTCGCGCGCCGTCGCGATCAACGTGGGTGCCTCATTGGGGGCGCCGTATAAATGCGCCAAAGCCACTCTGTCACGGGGGGGCCCACGCGACGACCGTACGCTCACTATAACCACGTCGTCGGCATGAAGTAACGAGCTCGCCATGGAACCGCGCATGCGTACAAGTAATGCATAGAGTCCAAAGGCTAGACATGCGGCCGTTGCTGGACGGACACACAGCGAAGCATATTTATTTATTTAATTATTGCAGCGCCCGTTTGACATTAGTGTAGGGGCGAATAAAGGACTTCAAAATACAAAGAATACACATGCAAAACAAAACGCAGAGCGATAACAGTTCCTGAAGTTCAGAGAATAAAAAATGGCTGATAATATTCTGCTCATAACATCTGCATAACATGCTGATAACTGCTGACTCTGCGATAGACGAACACGCTTCAAAAAGTTAATTCGACCACAGTCCGTTCGGCGTCACGGCCAGGGCGCGTCGTAACAGATGTCGGCTATATAGGGGGTCATTCCCACCGCCCTCAGCATGCAATCGTCGCAACGCGAGCTCTTATCAGCGCGCTACCAGGCACAGCTGCGAGACGAACGTTGGTCAGCTCTATATACACGAACGGTGCTGCTGCGTAGCCGGAGACTATCTAGATGACGCCGCAGCGGTGCAATGACGTTCACAGCACCGCGACACGGCGCGGCCGGAGCGGGCCGCAATAAGGGGCGCGCCTTATCGGCCCTCTCGCGTACTACAACGCGCACAGCTGCAAACAAATGAGACTCTCTCACGACGCTGTTCACGTCGGGCGCTCCCGCCATATACAACAGCGAGGCAAAACACGCACGTCACAAACACCTGGCTCAAGTAGTGGAGCCGGAGTGCGAGGTCACTTCTTTCTGAGGCAGAGGCCAGGCTATAATCGTAAGATGCGTTTTTTTTTTCGTTTTTTTTTATTACCGCAATCTGTATCGTAAAAGGGTGCAATGATTTCGCGTCGACTATATCAGTCAAATACATCACTGATAAGCAACAGGTGGTGTCTAAATCCATAGCACAGCGATGGCTCCTTTTGAGAAACAGAAAATGATCGCTAAGGCTTTTGCTGACTGCATGCGCCGGAAGCGATTGCTGGAAACGGAAACAGGTGATGACCGGCACGTTTTGGACACATTTCTAAAAGATGATGTCCAAAACATAGCGGCCACGACGTGTTTTCGGCTCCTGCAATCACTTCCGGTGAAAGTGGCCAGCAAAAGCATACCCTTAGAGATCGGTTTTTTTCTTACCCAGACGCAAAGGAGCCTCGCCTGGTGGGTGGATGTGAACACTATCCATGGGAAGGGATAGCGGAGCGCAGTAAAATGGAAAGAGGGATTAAAGCACGGCGGCCAGTATATTATACTGTAGTCGATCACACGTGCACTGAACCAAATGGAAAAAAAGAAAAGAAATACATACACACAAAACAAAAATTCAAGGGGCACTCAGTTATCCCTATGTGGATGTATACGAAAGCATTGCGACCACCAAAGGTCGTCGGTTCGACTCTCACCAATGGGAGTGGGTTCGAGTGCCGTAGTGAACTCTGTTCTAATTAAACCTGCCCTATTTAACTTCGACTTAATTCACTCGGCCTTAATTGAAGTCGTGAAATGCCTCGATTGGATCACTTGGATTTCTTGGACCATCGAGGTCACGCCAACGCCGGATTTCCCGCCTCATGAGCCATTCAGTGCCTTCGCATTAATGAACGAGATGTGTAGAGGCGAGGAGGACGTCCGGCCAGACTCTGTCCAGGCATGGTCCAGGCGTTCAGGGGAGTTATTCTGTAAGTGTTCGCTTCGTGGACATGCCCATTTCGTCTGCTGCTGAAGTGCTGATTGGCTGGGGGCGCCTGTCTGCTTCTGGCGCGTACCCCAGCCCAGCCAATCAGCACTTCAGCAGCAGACGAAATGGGCATGTCCACGAAGCGAACACTTACAGAATAACTCCCCAGGTCGCCTTCGGCGTGACATAGGGTGGGGTCAGGGGTGAGTGCCGCCACGGCGCCCGACAAGACACGATCGCGGCTCGCCGCACCGCGTGCGGGACAGCACACGTACCTGGCATCGAACTATAACGGCGGCGTCCTGTGCAGCCCGCTATGCAAATAGCGCACGAGCCACGCACGCGTGCGCACGCACCACAGTTGCTGCTCGTCTCGGCGACACGGTCTCGTCGCCAACGGGAGCGTGGTGAACGCACCGCGAAGCAAGAAAAAGACCACGACACGCAAGAAGCGGCGAGTAGCTCGAACGACAGAACGCCTCTTTAGCACACCGTCACACTGCCGCACCTAACCTAACCGCACGGTCGGCAACACCGCCACAAGCACCGAATGAGCGAGCACGAGCTGCCACGGTGCGAACGCCGAGCGTTTCACGCTGTACGCGAGAAAAAATAAAATGCCGGGTTGCGCTGCTGCACTTTCACTGGGCGTTACAAGTAGGGCACTCGGTGCTGGTGCGCACAAAAGGAGTAGAAAGCAACACGTGAGCCATATAGAAGACAAAGTATACAGAGTGAAAGGTCCCGGATGAAGTTTAAACGCCCGAGCTTCCACCATGTGAGCCCCACCAACACTCGCTACACGGTCGCCGTATAGGGACGCAATTGTCACAGCAGCACATTCAATTGGATCGCAGAGCGTACAGTATATAGTTGTTAGTTCAGCGCCTGTCCTGTGTACTTATCTGTCTTGAGTTGCCGTTCCTTTTGCGCTGTTTTTATTATGAAGTGGAGAAAGTGCTTTTACAAGATGACAATGGAAGCATTCGACATTGTATTAAGACCCTCCCACACCAAAGGGCATATTTAGGTTCATTGCACTGTTCATCAAATCAGCGTCAAGCCGTGGAAATTATCGCGTACCTTCGATCAGTTGGCTACATTTAAAGCCTCCCATTCGGACAACAGTGAACCAAGATTACAAGTCGCGCGGGTGCTTCAATCTCATCGGCCCTCCACCTTCCTTATGGCCTTTCCCATTTTCCTATGTCTTGCAGAGTAACAAGTGGGCGAATACTTTTACGCCGGTAAACCTCTCTTTAAAACAAAAGACGTCCCTATATCTATTTACCGTACAAGTGTACGTAAACATTCGCTTATTGTCTCTCGCCTCTAACAAATGTCCCAGCTTTCTCACACCGAGTCTCGTTTAAAACGGCTCGAATATCGAAGGTGACGAACGGAGTGAGGTCGACGCCCTGCAAGGCAACGCTGCCGGTGTCTCAGCCGAAATGACAGCGAGGATCAGACATTGTCGCCGCTCTTTCTTGCACTTCACTTCCATGGGTGGAAAGTACTTGCGAATGACAGCACTGGTCATTTAATTTTTTTGACGCACATTGAGGGAGAATGGCTAACGAAGTGTAGGATATTTACAGGAAGTCGCAAAGGCCACGACATGCACGCAAGAAGCGGCGAGAAGCTCGAACCACAGAACGCCTCTTTAGCGCACAATTACACTGCGGCACCTAACCTAACCGCACGGTTAGCAACACCGCCACAAGCGCCGAATGAGCGAGCACGAGCTGCCACGGTGCGAACGCCGAGCGCTGATTGGCTAGGCTATAGGGTACGCGTCATAAGGTGACAGGCGCCCCCAGCCAACAGCACTTCAGCAGCAGACGAAATTGGCATGTCCACTAAGCGGACACTTACAGGCCTCTACTCTCTCGATGGCGAAGATCCAGTGCATCTTCAGGAATCATCGACTACATCGGAACTGCTTCGCATCATCACTGAGAAGAGTCAACTGAGCGAAGAGGCCCTCGTGCGGTACGCATCGATGTTTCTATGTCCGAATTCGAGACTATGTTTCCTGGACATTCAGATATAGATTCCAAGAACGAGACTGAGCACAGGAATAACGCCTTGCTGCAACCGCTATTGCAACAGAAGTTCTACCATCGAGATGGTAGGTCTTCACGGTCGCCTGCCCGTCTGGTCTTCTTACTAACGCTATTTCAAGCCACATGGTCGGCTGCGCCAAATATAAAGTACGAGTTGAAATACACTCATTTATTTGCAAGGATCCATCTTGACCGCTTCCTTCTCTTCTTCCTCCCCGTGTTGCAACAGCGCTTGCCGCAAGGCGTTATTCGTGTACTCATTCTCGTTCTTGGAATCTATATCTGAATTTCCCGGAAACATAGTCTCGAATTAGGACATAGAAACATCGATGCGTACCGCACCTTTCTCGACGAGGGCCTCTTCGCTCAGTTGACTCTTCTCAGCGATGATGCGAAGCAGTTCCGATGAAGTCGATGATTCCTGAACATGCACTGGATCTTCGCCATCGAGATGGTAGGTCTTCACGGTCGCCTGCCCGTCTGCTCCTCTTACTAACGTTACTTCAAGCCACATGGTCGGCTGCGCCAAATATAAAGTACGAGTTAAAATACACTAACTTATTTACAAGGTCGCAGTTCGCCAGTATCCAAGTGGTTTCGCCTGATGCAGCAAAGTTAGGCGTACATCCTAATTCCATGGTATGAGAAAGGTTATGGTGCCTAACTGCCACTTCCAAGGCACACTTCAATCAACCACGGAAGTCAGGGTACATTGCGATGAATGTTTTCAAGTCCCGAATGAGCCTCTCAGCTAAGCCGTTTCCTTCAGGGTGGTATGGTGCGGCAAATCTATGGGTAATTCCTCTTTCACGGGCCCATTCCTGGAGTTTCTTACTGCGGAAAGCTGGCCCGTTGTCGGACGCTACCATCTTGGTGTTCTTGAACATATTTCGCTCCAGTAACGTCCAAAACAGAATTAGCATCTTCCTTTCCTGGCTTTGCAGGCTGCCATGCGTGTGCATTCATCGATGGCAATAAGGAATGCTTGAGTCTTACTGACTCCCTCGTCGTACCCTATCATCCCACGAGGGATGAAAACCGAAGCCCGGGATGATGTGATGTTCCAGGAAAAGAAGAAGAAAACCTGAAGAGACAAGAAGGACACGGAGGAGGAAGAAGAGAAGGGCAGGACTCTACCGGTGATCTCGTCCAAGCCATCGCCAAGCTGTACACAACAGCTCGAGGTTATGACTGGACGCCTTCGCATCCGTCAGCGGTTACGCGGTTGCACCTCACACTGAGGCAGCGCTTTTGGCCCCTTCGTCTTGGACCCGTCTTGCCTGGGAAAGCCAGTCCACGCTTCCCTTGCAATATAGTTGCAGCGGTTGATAATGATTTAAAATAAATGCAGCCTGCAGTTTTATCAATACGGAATTCCCTAGCGGCAGAAGCGACCCAAACAGCAAAAGCAAAAGCATTGCGAAATCTGTGACGTTGCTTACAGTGGCGACACTGCTATATCACGCTTCGGGCAGGACAGAGATTACGGAAGCGATAATTCGGCAAGTTGACGCGATATATTTTCTCCGCCAACAAGCAGTTCGTTCCGCTGAGGAGATTTGGACGTCCCTATACCCAAACGCCCTCTCAAAGGGCTGCACGCAACTGTGTTGCGCTGCACGACGCAGAAGACGACAGACAACACAGGAAGAATAGGAAGGGTCCGGCGTAGTGCTATATACCCTTCCTGTTAATTGTGTGCGATACCACGCGTTTATTATGTAGCACGTGGCCGTAACGTACTTCCGTTCAGTAAACTCTGTAGGTTATGCGTGACGCACTCCTCGAAGCCCGAGCATCGACGCGACATTCGCGGCTCCACAAACACGTACGAACGATTCTAAATGACATGTTACGATATAATGGGAGGATTGTTTTCGCTATCCTCTATTACTTTTTTTTAATACTCAGCATTAACGATCAGGTGATTTCTGCGATAGGCGGAGCGCCGCTTTCATCACTGACAAGGCGCGAAAAGGAACAGCATTGGAATAGGATCGTCACGTTATCTCGGCTTTGGTAGTACGGTCCAAAGCTGATCAAAGCAGCCTTTCGCGCCGGTGCACCCAATTAAGTGACATAAATGGCAAGCGGGCGTGGCCATATCGCGATGCCCAAACCGGAAGCCGAGAACGGGCCGATATACGACAGGCACCGGTGAACAGGCGCACCACGGTCCTCTGCCTAACAGTGATAGGAAGGGGGGTTTGAAACAATGCCAGCTCACAGCGGTGGTGGACCGGAAGCGGAAGAGCTTCCCGCAATGTTCCGACACCGCGACAACCAGCGAGCCCGACACGGGACGATGGCCCCGTCGCCCGCTGCCTCGTCTAGCGCCCACCGATCCGTTCACCCTCCCACAGCGATAATTGACGATACAGTTCCGCGTCCAGGATGTACCAAACGGAACGCGAGCGATATCGCAGCCCTTACACTATAGAGCAGGCGCCATCCTCCCAACTACACGGGGCGTCTTTTCAGGCGTCAAGCCGGCGACGCGTCGCCCAGTGTCTGTTTAGGCCGCTCTGTTGGAGCCCGGAGCGATAGATGCAGGTTAATTACTGAAGATGCAACCACTCCCATTTGGCCTAACCTGCGTCGCTCTCGGTACAACCGAACACACTCGAGTGATGCTGGAATGCCCGACGGCAGCTTCGGGCTAATATATACTATACATAACGACGGTGTGATCTGTGGCAGCGCAGTCCATAGCGAAGAACAAGCGGAAGTGCCGGTGCGTCTCCGTTCGCCGGAAACCACACGTAAAATAAAATGTCCACATATTCCACCATATACTGTCTCTGTGCGCCGCTGGTTGCTTACATAGGTTCGCGGCATTATTTATATAGCTATAGCTGCAATGACGGCGCACAGAGCGAGTGACGTGAAACAGTTCGTTTTCGTTCACGACACCCCATCCCTATACGTCGAATAAGCAACGCCACTGTGAATGCCACTGGCTCGTTGAGGAACCCGTCCACGTCTGTCCTTCCGTCGTAGCGTCTGTTGGGGCGTTATAGCTTGTCATGTGTAAAACGTAACGTCGGGCTAAGACGATAGCCCCACCGCGCTGCTATATGGAACGTCAACCAACCGGCAATCAAATTACTTCATCTACGAGAACGTCACGCGCGCAAATGAGCATCCCGCAGCCTTCTCCGCCGTTTAGTGCGCAGCGGAGCACGAGGCTGCACTGCAAGGGCGCTGCAGCCGGCCTGTTTCACGAGCACGTTCGACGACCAAAAACCGCCTCCAGCTGCTGCTATAGAGTGTAAACGTGACCAAAACAGACGTCGGGCGTTTCTCACGAGAAACCCCGACGGCCAATCTCGCGCGAAGCGAAACGTGACGCGCGCTCCGTAACCGTTTGTTCCCAAATCTCGCGGAGCCAGACAAGTGTGTGTGTGTGTGTGTTGATATGATGACGATATCGTGATTTTTATGGCGCTAGGGCCAGTTATGGACAAAGAGCGTCAATTTTGTGCGCGCGCGCACGTGTGTGTGTGAGAGAGAGAGAAGTGGAACCACTGTGAGCCACGCGTTTGTTTCA
Source organism: Dermacentor silvarum (assembly GCF_013339745.2). Lineage (NCBI taxonomy): Eukaryota > Metazoa > Arthropoda > Arachnida > Ixodida > Ixodidae > Dermacentor > Dermacentor silvarum. Next base: position 122,885,206 of record NC_051163.1, on the reverse strand, counting down.
CCCCCAAGACCCACCACACCAAGGGGCGCACTGCACGCAACACGCCAATACGGCGCGGTGGTGAACCATGCAGTATCGCCGCAGATCGGAGCGGCCAGATATCTGCCAGGGCCGACGAGAGGCCGGACCCCTTTATCGGCGCAATCGATGGCCCAGTGAGTGTTCCGGCTGCCATTCTTCTTGCCCTCCCCCCGTAAAAGCGGAACGCATACACTCGAGAGAAAGAGAGAGACAGCCTTCCTATCTGGCACTCGTATCTCACAGCGCACTTTCTCCGCTTCGCCGACCCTCTCGAATCCTTCCATTGTCCACGGCGATCAGCTGGAGGTATGAACGTGCGATACGCGTGCATCGTGTTCCAACCAGCGCACGTACGAGGCATTCAGCGCGCTCCCTCCTCGGCCGCAACAACAGTCGAGGCCTCGTTCATCACACGGCACAAGACAGAAGCACGTGCGCGTCGCGATCGCAGCGCGCGTCGGCAAGAGGTCGTCGACCGATCACAGAGACGACCGAGAAGGGCTGCCAAGCAGAGTCTCGTTTATAGTTAGCTGGTCGCTCGTGCCGAAGGGGAACAAGCTAGCGGCACGACACAACGATGACGGGAACACAAGAGTTACAAGACGCTCGCCAGTTACATACGTTACTGCGTCCTGTTCCTCTGCATACCTATACTTATTGTTTGGGGCCGCTTATTCCCCTTCAACTGCTATAGGGAGCAGGTACCGTTAAAGGTCTTGTGTATCAACAGACGGCCGCGTGGCAGTTTTGTAAACAGCGCTAAGAAAAACGCTGCGCCATGGAACAGTCGTTTCTGCAACAAGACCGTGCAACAACAACAAAAAAGTAAGAAAGGGAAAAGAAAATTGCGTTTGAATTATTCCGGATGAAAATGCGCTGTACTATATGCGCCGCCGCCGCAAAAAAAAAAAAAAAAAAAAACATTAAAAATTTAAAAAAATGAATAACGAAGCTGTAACCCGTCTTGGCGTTTGAGGTGTAAGTTTAGACATATATGAAAGGGGCGAGCGACGTTAACAAGAAAAGCAAACGTTCAAGAGTCGATATAAATTCAAAATGGTCAGCACTCCATTTGCATGCTCTACTCGAAACTACAATGGCATTATTAGCGGAAGGCAGACATTAGCACACAGCCTGAGATAGGCTGCAGGGCAGTGGAAGTCGTCTGATAATCGACAGATAATGCTAACGGCGAAACGGGCACGCTGTTTCACGTGAACACCTGCAACGTGCGAAGATAAGCTTGGCGTTTCGTTGAAATATACACGCGAATATCTATCATTTCGTCGACGCTATATATAGGCAATGCAGCACCTTGGAAAGTGCATAGAAAGTGCATGTGGTGTGTTTTAGGCGTGTGACTCGGGACCATATAGTTTTTTGAAGACCTTAACAGTAGCTTGTAATCAGTTCACCAGCTTGATAATGAAGATTTGTTTGTTTGTTTTTGAGGCAATTGCAATCACAAAGACTGTCCCCAACCTCAAATAATTTTAAGTCGGCAGTTATTCGGAATGGTAATTCACTTTGATTTGTTTACGTAAGCTGTATTACAGACGCGTGTCCAACAGCTCAAGCCGTGATAGCACCACCGACCACGATGTTTCTCGCTCTGTCTTGTCCTGCTCTTCTCCCGATGGTTCTCGCTCATTTCTGAACAATACGGCTCAGGCTTCCGAGTACTGCTTATACTGCTCAGATAATTTATGACTGCCCGCCAAATACACTTTCTTTGACGGCCAATTACATGATGCAACCTTATTTCGTCAAACAAAACACTCGCTAGGCGAAAGCACACTTCGCTTGAACAAATATTCGGGTGCTTCTTCCCAACTGTGTCCAGCGCGACGCATAGAAATACCAAACGCAACTTCATATTCCTAGCGTTTAACTAGTACGACATGAGCAAAAAACCGGGAGAGTTGGTGCGGATTCATAGTTAGGAAAAGCGCCAAGGGACAAAAGACGAGCGAAGAAAAACCAGGACGAGCGCTCGTCCCGATTTTTCTTTTTTGTCTCGTCTTTTGTGCCTTGGCGCTTTTCCTAACTATATACATACATACATCGTTCGACTCGCAACCGAACGATGCTAATGCCATTAACGTGCATCGGCTCAGCGCCGCAGTCAGTCGGTGGAGTCGCGCGGCCGGTTCGGTCGCTTCGTGGGACGAGGCCAACGCGTCGAGCGCTGTCTGGCCATCGTTCTCCGCGCCGATCGGCGAAGCACCTCACGAAACGAGGGCCGCGTTTCGCGGGTCTATCGGAAAACGATCCGTAGGAATGGCATCTGCGAACGGCCCCGTGCGCCAACCGAGTTCTCCACGGCACAGATTTTTTTTTTCTTTTTTTTAATCGCGGTCGCCGCTCAAGAACGGCTCCAGCACACGGTCATGTGAGAATCCGCCGCGAGTCATCTGGTACCCCCCATCGACCTGGATGGAATCGCGTATGTGACGTACCGGAACTGTCGAACACGCGGCGAGAGCTTGTCGAACGAATACCTCGCGCATGCGCTTGCAGGACTGCTGATAAGGCCCGACATTCTGACCCCTCTCCCAACACAAACACAGATGCATTCGCATGTACATGCATTTTCTTTTCAGAGATGGCAGAACTCTGGTGGGAACTATGGATCGGCTAAAGGCAAATTGAAAACGTCCTGACATCCTCAAAAAAAAAATTTTTTTTTAATGCAAGCAATACATGTTTTGAGCATATGGAACGAAGGAACATTGCACTGCGAAGCAATTGATACTTCGTACACGAACGTAAAGAAGGACATTAGACCATAACCATAACATAACCGGGTTACCATAACAGAAAACCCGGTTTGTTACCCCACACACTGGGGAGCGGCAGAAGCGGAAGGTAAAAATGTAAGATGCACACCAAGCACAAAAACAATTATCTCCGCTCATGATCACTGCACAAGATCACTATTAACGCCCATTGAGACCTATTCCATTTGTGCAGGCATGTTGTCCTTAAGAATTGTGACAATGTTTTTGTCAGCCTGCTGCGACGGCTGATGAGGTCGGCATTTCAACGCGACACCGGGAGGGGTATTCTGTGAGAGTCCCCCCAGGTGCACTTGTCCATTTCAGCCGCCGCTGATTGGCTGGAGCAGTACGAGCGAGGTGGAGACTGGCTGGGGGGCGCCTGTCTCCTTCTCACTGGTACCGCAAGACCAGTTAGTGAGCACTTCAGCAGTAGTTAAATATGGACCGCGCACTGGGTACCGTGAGACGGGGCGCGATGGAGGGCTCCGGATTAATTTTGATCAGTTGGGTTTCTTTCAACGCGAATGCAACCGAGAGTTTCTGGATGCAACCTCCATAGAAATTCGACAAGAAATGCAACCCCAAACCTCGTTCTAATTGCAATTCAATTCAATACAGTAATGTTGGAGTTTTGCGCGCGAGAACCCAGATATGATGAGGCCCGCAGCAGTGGGAGACCCCGGATTAATTTTGACCACCTCGGGTTCGTGCACCGAACGCACGGTTATTGCATTCCTCCCCCATCAAATGCGGCCGCCATCACAGGAACCCTGCAACCTCGTCGTGCTTAGCAGAGCAACGCCGAAGCCGATAACCCACCGCAGCGGGTGTGCCGCGACCTCGACCGGCAAAAATGAAGCGCCATAAACAATGTGTAACCACATCCGGGCGGCAACAAGAGTGGCCAGTATTATACTATTATTATTATTATTATTATTATTAGTAGTAGTAGTAGTAGTAGTAGTAGTAGTAGTAGTAGTAGTAGTAGTAGTAGTAGTAGTAGTAGTAGTATACTGGCGGGGAAACGTATACGAACTATAAGAGTGCGGCGGAATCCTGCATTTATAGCGCAGAAGAGAGAACGAGGACCGCAACTGATTCACCGCACTTCTCCCGGAGCTATACATGCAGTGCATAATCCTAGTGTTCGAGGACGTTGGCTCCGTCACAGAAGCCACTGCATCGGAGAACAGTCGCCCCTAAGTTGCTCGTCACTGCACCCGAGTCGGTCGACGACCTAATCCAGCTGCATGCCACCACTTCATGATTGACACAGCTCTTAATATTCGCGCCTGAACAGTTCGGCGAGACGATACGGCCTGCCGCCACGTTTAGGTGGTAGAAGCGCACACTGAACGGCTGTTCACGAACTCTTCGCTTTAAGGTTCATTGTCCCGAATCAGGAGTACTGCGCCGCTTTTTCTCTGCTTTCTTTGTAAAGCGAAGCTGTCTTCGCTTACTCCCCGGGGTTTGGTGTTCCCTGTCGGTTCTCCGCCATATATATATATATATATATAGTTGAACGCGCATATCTCTCATCTGAAGGGGGATCACAAAAAAGTTGGATATACAGGTAAATGTCATATATCACATAAACATTTCCAACACAAACTTTCAACGGGATTTTACTGCTGTTATTTATTCACAATAATTCGTTATATGTGCGTTCCATATATCCGGGTTCGACTGCATACTATATCGTTAAGCTGGGTATGTGCCCGAACAGGCAACTTCTGCACTGGGCCATTCATGGCCAATCCCTTAGAATGGATGTACCACTAGTACAAGAGATGTATGAAATCGTAAATTTCAATAGACAAGTGCCGTACTTCACTGTGCCATACACACCTCTTATCAGCATCCTTCCCCCGACAAGCATCGCGCATCGCATTGATCGCCCTCGTAATGCAGACGGCTACACAGGCAACAAGGCTGTGCTAGTCTCATCCGCTAACATAGACTGCTGCCACCACAGTTTCCTACAATAAACACTAGAGGGAACGCTGGCGCTGCGATCATTCAGCGACCATGGGAATGATGGCTAGTTACACGGATTTGTCTAATCTCCGTGCTTGTGGATTCAGACGCGCTCCTGTGGCTTCGTTTATTACGCTTTATCAGGGCTTAAACTGGCCTAAATTTTCAAGTAATTCCGCTTGTTCATGTGTCTGTGACGTAATTGTTTCAATATCGGGCTTCTGCGCTAGAGGTCTGGTGTTCGAACCTGCAAGCCGGACAATTTTATTAATGCTTATTTACTTATTTATAACGCGGCACTTTCTTAAAAACGACTACTTTGCTAAGTCACGAAGCCATTTTAAGCCAGAAGGACGAAGTTTAGCACAAATCCATATACTACCCATCGTTTCAATGGTGGCCGAACTGCCCTGCTTGCAGTACGAGTCACATAAAACACTATAACGCCACAGTTGTCTCTAGTAATTGCATGAACTCTATGGCTGCTACCTCGTTAAGTCAAATAAACTTCGCGTCATTTACATCCTAACGTTGCGTTGTATCTGCGTTTTTTTATTTCATTTTTATTTTTTCTTATTGTGACGACAAGCACTGACTGTGGTGGTAAGGGCAAACGAGGGCAGCCCAACCGGAGGTCGAAAGACAGCATTAAGGAAAACTTCGGCATCAGAACGCAGAGGAATGAGTGCGCATAGCTACGTGGAAGAACTTCGCAGAAAAAAAAAAAAAAAAAAAAAACACGAAGCCCACATCGTACAGCACTGGATACGCTTAACATTAGAAATACAACCTGCAGCGCGTCCAACGTGGAATTTCATCCATCGAAAATTCTAAACATAATGCTGCACGCAGCTGGATGAGATAAATAACCACCACAACAGTCACGCTCGGAGCTACGCCATGTGTGTTGACCTTACGTTGATTTGCCGGTTGAAACAGCGAGCGCAGGCTTGTGTCCAACGCTTTCATCCAGTCCGCCCTTGTTTCGCCAAGGAGGCTTTAAAAAAATTTGTTTTGAGCCCCATTGATTCCAGCATAGTAGTGTCCATTGTGACAGAAGGCAATACAAGGCGGCGACGGCCGCAGAGACTGCCAGTAACACTTCTCAGCGAGGTTACAACACTTTGAACACCTCACGCGGGTGTATTTCTGTCACGTGGTACTACTAATGACCACTAGTGTGTGCTGCACTGTGCGCTAGAACTCTCGAATTTCCAAGAGTTCACGAAACCCGACGAAAATGACTTGGCACGTGGTCAGCAGTACGAAAACAGTTCACTGAGCCGGCGACATCTTTCCGGGTAAGAAAAGCACAGAGAAAGCAAGGAGCGCATCCGGATTACATTGGGAGATAACTTTCTTATCTGTTACTGCACCAAATAGTCCGGCAGGGTTTGGCAGCGCTATAGTTTCGGAGTGCTATTCTGCAGACTAGTCACAATCCGTCATGAAAACCGAACCACCAGAGGTGACGTAGCCACCACGTTAGCCAATCAGAGCCGGCAACATGGCGAATTCGACAGTGTCCAGAATTTCTCGCAGCAGATACTGAACCGTAGTATAGCTCGCTGTACTAGCGACGGTTTCGCATTTGCCGGAACAGAGGATGAGCAAAGTGCGACAAAACACTTAGTGGTGTGCTTTGGGTAATATTTTGATCCCACAAAGCGAAACGTACCATTTTCGATACGCTTAATTTGGTGCCCCCAGAACTCTGATGTACACTGGAAATTTAGTGTAGAGCCCATACTAGCGCTTTTGATATGCTGGAGGAAGTTTTCAGTTGTAGATAGTTCAGCAAATGAATTACCAATACAGTAATTACCATATTAATTAACCTTTACTCAATTATTTCACTATTTTCTTCATACCAATATACTCTCCACGGCGAGAAATGAATGTAAACAAGTTTTAACTTTCTCTGATGTTGAATGGTGTTCGGGCTTTGCGGGATTAATATATGTGCTGTAGTAAATAAATAAGACGCTTATAATTTATGTTCCCCAACATAAACGAACGCGAATGAGACTATTTTCTGGAACTATTTTCTGGATCGGAGTGCTTCCGTACAACTTTCCTTTCGTTGCTACAGAAAGTTGTCAGCGAATGTAACACACGAGGCAGTGAGCATCGTGTATAAGACCACATGACCACCGACAGACAACCAGCAAAGAACGCCTATAGAAACGACAAGTCTGGAGTACGCGAAATATGAAAACAGCTGTGAGAACGGAAGCAGCGCGACGACTGTGCGAGCAAACTTTTTCTCTGGCTACAAAACGAAAGACCTTGCCCATGTTTCACGCGTTCACTAACTTCTGGCGTGTCTGGTTCACTTCTGGTTATGATTCCACACGTGCCACTGATTTTTTTTTTCCTGTATTTTCATGCGTAGCCGTTCTACTACGCGATTTATCTCTGTCGGTTACAGCTTTCCTATTTTATTACCTTCTTTGATGTGCGCAGCATATCCTACATCTATAAATCCGATGCTTTCGTGAAAAAAAACAAAAAGTCGGGAGTTAAAAGCTCGTGTGTGTACGTGTGTCTTGCGCCTACACCACGGTCCACCACTAAGTCCTATATCAACACGCGAGGGGCACCGTTGCCTATTTCAACGAGCCAAGGTTCATTACAAAGTGCACGGGCTAAATTTACCGCGGTGAAAAATGCGGCCGGGAAACGAACCCGTGACCTTGTGCCCAGAAGCAGGAAGCCACAGTAGCCGAGCCACTGCGTGCGGCGGGCAAAAAAAAAAAAAAAAAAAAAAAAAAAAAAAAAAAACCCAACGAGAATAAAAAAGCAGGTGGTCACGTGAAGGCGACGGCCTATCCACGACGCCGTGTGCGAGTGCCGTTTTGGGAAGCCGTTCATCACGCGTTCGGTGCGCGTTGGGATTCGCTCTGCGTCGCCGCTAAACAAAGCGTCGCCGCACGCGTTTTTAGAGGTGACACGTGTGCTGGGCGTGCGATTGCGCGCTTACGTGCTACGACGGCCCCAGGTGGGCATGCAGACTATACCGCTCGTCTGCGTTCCGAGAGCTCAAAGAGCCCGACGAAATGGCAGGGCACGTTAGAATTTAAAGTGTTAAAAATGTTTGGTGAGAAAGACTGAAGAAGTATATCAATTTTTGTAACACCATTTTGTGTTCTCTTCTGTTGGCTTCTTTTTGCCGTGATTTCAACAAAGTAATATGTTTATTGTTATTCCGTTCTTTTACACAAAAAGCTGTTACATAGTTCAATGCATTAAGGTACAGCTTTCATGTAGTACGAAAGAGCCAAACGTTGGTATGCGGCTGTAACAGATCCTATACATGTACATTAATACACGCTATGTAGAAAATATGATATCTGACCAGTGACCACCCTAACAAGACATCTGCCGCCAGGACACCCGGCACTACGTGACACATCCAAGTATCCACTCCAGGAGTTTCCATAGCCATGCTCCGAGACTCGCCCTACTTGCAGCTGTACCTTATTCAGAAAAGTCTCAAGCATGCGAGATGTCTGCCTACGCTTGCTTGGCTGGTGAAGCTGCACATAAATGTTAACTGAAGATATGAAAGAGACAAACAAATCACATTTCGCTCACAGCATTGACCCCAAATTTTTAACATTACCGTATTGGGACAAATTCTGTTAAAATAAAGAAAAAGATGTTTTTGACAATAAATAGGAAAAAAGTGAATTTCTTACAATAAAATAATGTTGTTGTTTTTTCATCAGAATAAATTTCTTGTAGCAAAAAAGGAAACTTTCTGTTTTCTCTTAATTTTTTTTTCACATTAATTTTTTTCAGTGACGAGCTTGCAACAATGACACAGTTTGCAACACGTATATAGATTTTCATTAGTGGTTTTAAACGGAAAAACCTGTCGGACAGGTTTAAGGGCAGAAATCTGCTCAACAGATTGGAAAATTGTGCCTACAATTCTCTTCATACACATAGCTGAAAGGCAATGCCGAAACAGCCTCTTCACTGAAGCTGTTCACTGAAGTGAATTTTATTTATTTTAGTTGTTTACAGAATCACAACAAGTAGCACCCGCTGTCTGAGTTACAAAACCTTTCGAATACGTTTATGGAGCTTGTTCAATTTGTTAAAGGCATTCAGAAAATAGGTCAAAAATTGCCTGGTCATATTTCATTGCTATACACTGCTCTATGCAAATGATGGTAGCTATCACACCCCTCTTCAGTCTTTATACGCGGGTTACCGATCCCATAACGCTCTACCAAGGCATCTTGAAAATTTATTTGGCTATACGATATGATTAACTATTCCGAAAATATACATCAATACCGTTCTTATATTTTTTTTTATGAAGAAAGTTCGAACACCAACAAAATTACAAAAACGCGACAGGCATTTAGCCTGTCGATTTAACCCAAGTTCGCTTATAAGTGGAACTGCATACCACTGTTGCTTACGACCGTTCCTAGCTAACAATATGAGAGCGGCGAATCTGTCCTGTCTATCACTTACACATCGGATACCGCGCTAACCACGACCATGCCTCGTTAACTCAACATAACTACAACGCCGTCGACGAAGCTCAAAAAGATACCATGTCAAGTGGAACCAAAACACGCTGTTAAAATAGAGGCGAATGTCGCACAAGACTGCTTAGAGACACAACACGACCATCAAGTGCTTTCCTAAGAAGCGCTGCTCCGCCCACATTTAACAGCCGTCAAACACACCTGCAAGGGATGCTCGATCTGAAAGCAAACGACGCAGTAGGTAGTTATTCCTACGCATGGATCGCAAATTGTATCCAGAAAAGTGACCTCATTTTAGCTCAACTGAAACCCGCGAAAATAATGCCTCGTTTTCGGTTCAGTTCTTGGAACAGTTCTGAGCAAGGGTTCCGCTAGCGCGATTGAGCTGCAGCCCGGATTGACTTTCACGACCCCGCCGCTTGCAGCCGAACTTGATCGACCACACAGTGAACACTTTACAGAGGCGCATGGCCAAAACGAACTGTCCTGAGCTAACAGATACTTAACGTGACGTACAAAACACGTATCGCAAGCTCATCAACAACGATCATATTTTGGAGTGTCAGCAACCGCCCCACGCACTTCGATGCTTTGAAAAGCTAAGCGATCACGTGTACTGAACGTTGCAATTTCGCTATGACTAAGCAAGGCGCACCGATTCAAATGTCACCCATTCTTATACAAACAATGGGATTCGGGCCAGTTACATGCAATCGTTTCCGGCGGCTACGATCGTCTAAATTGATTTCGATGGCGCCGCGTTGCCTTGCATTGCGCTGCTCGGATATACGTAGACATTGTCTTTGACAAAACAAAGATCTCTGTTTTTGTTATCTTCTGCGCACCGACTACGCAACACACCAAAGTGCGCGATCCTCGAATGATCTGCATAGCGGTTAATGTGGGCCAAGGCTTGTTGGGAAAAGAAAAATCGACTTGCGTAAGCATCACAATGAAGGGCCGCGACTGCCCCACCGCGGCTTTCGCGACATTAACCAGTCTTACCCCATTCAGGCTACACGCCACTAACTGACGGACGTTTCGTCACAAGCAAAACGGCGCCGGTGGACCGGGCGCACGCAAAAGCGTGCACTGGCTGTGTTAGCATCGCCTCGTGTCCCCGATTAACGGCGTTCCGCGGGGCAGCAGCCGGCGCCGCTAGCGAGGAAAAAGAGAGGGGAGAGCCGTCGGGGCACTTACCATGGCGAAGAGACGGTATTCCTGGCGGGGTTAAGCCGACGGCCCCGCTAGACTACGACGGCACGGGGTCGCGACGAGAAACGGCGCAGCCATGAACGCCGTCTCGCAGGGAGAGCACGCACGCAGGCCGAGCCGAAACGTCTCGCGCGCGCGCTACACCGCCATGACAGCACCGTGCAACAAAACAGAGGAGCCACAACTTCCGGCCGGCCGGCCGGCCAAACCACCACGACGACGACCACTGGCACAACGCACGGGGAAAAGAACACTGCACACGTCGTCTACCGCCGCTCACAGTCGGCGCGACGGGCTGGCGGCAAAGCTTGACATGTCTTCGTTACTTCACCCTCTCGCGACGGTGACGACGACCAGGGCAGGCGCGGACAAAAGATGTTGACGGGAGGGGGTTCGCCACACAATCGCAGAAACGGAACCCGGTCAACTCCGCGGCTGCGAGCGAACGCACGAACTCGACGGGCGCCGCGCGCAAAACCCGCTCCCGCACCGCTCCGGCCACCTGGCCCAACACGCGCGCCGCGCACCTGGGAGAACAGAAGGGAGACGGGCTCTAACCAATGAAAACGCGCCGTCGCCTTTGAACAACCGTGACGTCACCCTGCGTCATGACTTGAACGAAGTACGCGGCAGCTAACTCGCGAGCGCGCCGCGCGCGCCAAAAAACGCTTCGGTTTCTCCCAATGGAGCGACAAGACGTCATCCGTGACGTTTACGTTGCGGACACTTACGTCACGAGGAGCTCATCGGGGTCCGCTCTCTGCAACCGAAAGCACCCTGGCGCGAAACGGGTGCGTTGGATTTTGCGCGCCAGCGTCATACGTCACGTTGCCAGCGCGAAGAGTAGACGGCGAAATAAGGCGATCGCAGGAATGCCGGAAAGGAGGACCGGAACGCGCGGCGGCGGCGGTCGTCTCGGGCCGCGATGCGCGCCCCAAGGCGCAACAGGTCGCGCTGCCGCCGCGCACGGTCGGTGGCGGCGGCGACGGAGGTCGGCGTCCTCTTGCTCGGCGCCGGCGTTCCTCGGGCGGTGGACGGTGAACGCGGAAATACGGCGCCCCTCCGGCCGGAGGAGACAAATGCCAGAGACAGGCACCCCCCCTCAACCCCTTCTGCTGCGTGATTTTCATTCATTTATTTCGCAGCTGAGGTGCCGCAACTGTTCGCGAGCCATGCGAAGCCCGCTTGACTACTCGCCCGTTTCGAGTACTGCTTACGACATGGCCGCTCGTTGTTTTTCTTATCGGCTTAACTATGCTGCTGTCGTTAAGTGGAAGGATTTGAAATACTTGCGCTGCCCCCCTACCGAACACTTCTCTCTCTCTCTCTCTCTCTTCTGTCGCGCTTGCTTCCGTCGTTTTTAGAGACAGTGGTTTTACTTAACTGCTCTGTCAAAGTGTTGAAAGAAAACGCGAATGAAACGGGGGGATTTTCGAACGCTGTAGACGATGTAAGTGAATGAAGAAAGTAAGTCACCCTGGTACAAATGCAACGTTGTGTGCGGCATTAATAAACTACTTCCCCGGCATTCCATCACACTTTCACGCTAAGTTCTGTTTCACGTGTTTTTAGCATAACATTTACACACATTCTGAAAGGCACGCACAAAACTTCACGTTTTAAACAATAAGTCAAGAAGTGCATCAACGGTACTTATAAGTGAGCAGTATCTTGAGATATCTTCGTGAGTAAAGGTCATTTTTCCGCTCGATCAATTCGAAGTAAATTAATTTCGAAACGAAAAGAAATAAAATCGACGGGTCGTATACCGAACAATTTCAGCCCATAAAATCAATGGCCACTTGGAAATGGAAATAAAAAGGGGCGAAGACATCTTTGTCCCAGTGCGTTTTTATTTCCATTGTTGCGCAAAGTGGCCATAGGTTTTATGTTTTGAAATTTTTCGCTAGGGAACTGAATAGCCCAGCAACACGTACTACTGGGTCGTACAACGCATTGAAAGCTTCCCATTTCGACCCCTTAGCAAAACAAAACTAAGCTGTCAGTTGTAGCTTGACTGAGAAAGAAAAAAATCTTCGCCCGAAGATTTTTATATATATATATATATATATATATATATATATATATATATATATATATATATATATATATATATATATATATATATATATATATTAGGCAGGAGTATCATGGGACCAAGGGAGTCTATCTTTAGTAACAACCATATGAATCCAACGAAAGCTAATGGCAGTTTAAGTGTTGTTTTTTATTCGAGTGTAGATATATTCATGAATAAGGTTTGGAAAAGCTTAAAGCTTCGTATCCTCAATAAAGAAAAAACAGAAATGAAAGAGAAAGAAAAGACAACTTGTCGCTCGTCTGAGTCAAACCCATAACCTCTGCATGACACTTAATTGCGGAGTTCCACTGATTCTGTTACGGCGACGGCTGGGCTTCCGTCCACTTCCTTAGGTATTCGCAGCCCTGGGAGTGTTAGCCAGCGCTCCTCATGACCATGGCGGCGGATGCGAAACATAATATAATATAACATCTGCTTTAACTTGTCTTCATTGTATGTTAGTTTATTATTCCTTTAATGACGAGGCATATAAAAACCCTGAAAATGTTTATTTTCTATCTAAATCTGCAAAACACATCAAGAAAAAGCCTAATGAACACAAATGAAAAATATCTTGCGGAAATTGTTTTAGCAATAGGGGGAAAATCCCAGGCAGAAAACTGGAAGTGGGCTTCACCTCGAGCCACCTAAGGCTTCGTTTTTGATTTATTTAGACAGCTCTCATCATATATGAACCGTGGGCATGCATTTCATTTGCTTTACAACACATGTGTGACACCACTGCAGCTGGACATCTTGCTTCCAAAACATAGTGGGTCGCCTGCCAAACTTCTTCATCCTTGTCCGTGTACCTGCTCTAAACCAACAAATGACGCTTGTAGCCTGTCATTCAGTGTTGGCCGAACACATTTAGCCGGAAAGTTCGTACTCAACGCTGATACTCGGCAAGAAAAACTTTTTTTTTTCTGGTATTTTGCCTGTAGGCAAACTCGTCCATAAAGGATTATATTTGTTGCCATTTTCTGAACTGCGCCCTCATAGGTGGCTCACACATTCGCCCAGTCGCACTAATATTAGCCCTGTTGTTAAGGATGAGAGGGATTAATTTAGAGATGTTCTAATAAAGACAACGATGGCCTAATGAATCCAGAAGGAAGGTCCCTGGGTGGTGCTTCCAAAGCCCGAAACTCGTTGTTCTGCAATTAGTCGTCTCGCAGTCAGCGTGGTATAAAATTACACTAGAAACGCAATGCCTTTTATACGCGACACCGGTTGAAGGGACAAGAACGAGTGTAGCTCAGCGACGTCGGCATACGTAATTGGTATCGGTGGCAGTGTGCAGCAGCGCTGGTTTCCACAAGTATATACTCGGGGACAACTCTACTTGACATTGCGGTGGAAGCTACAGAACCGAAACGCATGCCTGCCCTGCGCGCCAAGAAATGTTACTAATATCTTACTCATTAACCTGGCTCAAATAAATACTGCTTTATTTATTGTGAAGCTAAAACAATTATGGGAAGTCGTAGGTAAAATAAAATTATTGTTCACTTTATATATATATATATTTCTTAGACAGCACTATGTTTTCTACACGCCTGCTCTCCGCAGTAAACATGGCGTCCCCGACGTATGCTGGTCCGTTTGCGGCCGCAAAACTCGCCGTTTAGTTCTCCGAGAAAAATATACTTGAAATGTGACAGAGAGTGGCTCTCAAAACATACCGAGCAGGTGGTATTCAACGTGTATGCTGGTATAAGGCTCTCTCCCATTGACGTTTTGCATGTATACGTTTTTCTAAACGCGTTAACGCGGCGAGCAAGCAAAGCCGAAACTAGTACGGAAATCGGCTGCAAGCTACCGGACAACTGCGCGAGTAACACGAATGTGCAGGAGCCTCGCCTCCGTAGCCTTCGCTGCACTGCCAAGATAAACTGCCCCGAGTGTAGTGGAGTAACCAGGAATTTAAAAGAGAAAAAAAATGTTTTTTCGGAGGGGGGGGGGGGGGGGGAGGCAGGTAGAGGGCGGGGCAGGCGGGTGTTGTCACACGTCGTTTAATGCCAGATATCCCTGGTTCATAGAAAATTCTGTAACGATCATGCGTTCATCCAAAAACGGCTGCTGAGAAGAGGTAACACTTAATCGACTGGCCCTGTAGATGCTTGGTTGGGACTGGTGGAAATAATCGAACAAGTTAACAGTTGTGGAGCACCCGGGTACAAAAGAAACCCGTAGCTTTCGACGAATGCAGCCGCATTCTGGGAGGTATAAAAGAGAATGATGGCGTTCAGCACTGTTTGCAGCAGTTTAGACGCGCCATGCCAGGTGATGGATGCGGGCCTAAAATGTCTGACCGCAGTTTCGCAAAGGGCGATGAAAGAGACTAGACGGTGGCTTTTCACGCTTTCTACTTGTGCTGTATAAATGTACGAAAAGGCGAGGACAGGAAAACACGGACAATCGAAGAAGGCGCGAACTTACCAACTTTTCGCAATCTTACAAACCAGTTGCCAACTTACAAGCAGTTGTAAGTTGGCGCAGCCTTCGTTTGTCCGTATTTTCCTGTCCTCACCTTTTCGTACGTATATATAGCGCAAGCAAAAACCGTGTGCATTTTTTCCGCCAGGCTGGCATAGGAGTTGACTCTTTGTTTCATTGTAATGACGAGTTAACCGAAAGAAGTTTCACAGCCCATTAACACGGGCACCTAGGAGCTATCACGTGCAAATCATATACTTAACAGTGTATACTCGTATATAAGAATATCCTTATTAGTATAATAATATACTTTCACACGAATAATATAAAAAAGATTTGGCTCGCAATGTTGGTATTCAGAGTCCCATAATTCGACTGCAATGTTTATTTAACACCACCAGCAATAATGCTGACAGTTTCCTAACTGACATCATCACTCCTCATCAGTGACAATCATGCACTCCTCTGAGTTATATATATATATATATATATATATATATATATATATATATATATATATATATATATATATATATTTGTCATTGTTCTCTTCTCGTGTCTTCTGCGTTTTTTTTTTTCGTTTTTTTATCCTTGTGCACAAAATGAGAAGGCAAGTACGCTGTATTTTTGGCATAGTAATAAATAATTCAATGTCCGAAAGAAAAAGCAAGGAATGTTTTCGTATGAGAACCAAATAAGCATTCGATTAAGATTTCCGAGAAATAATTACCAAAAAAAACCCGCTCTAGGAATTTCGCGACTAGAGCTCCAGCCGAAGAGGTTCCCGCCATCGTCCAAGCAGAGAGAGAGAGAGAGAATGATATATGAAAGGCAGTGAGGTTAATGAGGACTGAGCCCGGTTGGCTACCCTACACTGGGGGAAGGGAAAATGGGAGAGAAAGGTTAAGAGAAGAAGCGAAAGTCCGCTGTGGCTATCGCCAACGTTGTAACAGTTCACTGCTCTATATCGGAGGGGGTCACTCAGCCCGGATCACAAACGGTGATTCAATCCCGTAGCTTAGAAAAATAGCAGGCTCTACGTTACGCAACCAGGAATCGCCAAAAAATTATGTGGAACATTGCAGCTCTCGGCTGTCTGGCGCAAGATATGTTGCCAAGAGATGTGAGCCCGCCATTCAATTTCGTGAGACAAAGCAAAGCGTTTCCGTGTCAACATCATCAGTAAGTAGACGCATTAATAAATATATCGAATAATAAGCCCCATTCAGATGCTAGAATATTCAGAAGATAAAAGAGAAAGCTGCTGGCAGTGGCGCAGCTTACGCCAATTCAGCACAATAAGTACCGCAGTAGCTGCATTGGCAATGACCCAAGCACTGTGCGTTTCAGTCGACTGCATAGGCCAACGGTTGGCACCACCGTCGCATTCTAGGACCTAGACAAACATCAAAGAATGTGCGGTCAAGCGAACCCTCGCCCATGTTCAAGACAAGGGCGTACCACAAGTCACAAAGAAAAGCTCGTGACACAAAGTGAAGGAGTTGTTTATATTATTCAAATATCGCACACGCGGGAGCATGTAGGCCAATAGTGCCGATATGTCTGCCACTGAACGACCTTGTGAGCGTAGGCATAACGTCGAAAGGATTGTCACGATTGTGGTGGTCGCCTTCGTTTCTCTAAAGCGTGTGTAATCCCGAAGGCAAAAAGACAGGCTTAGCAAAGAATTTTTTTTGTATGGAAAGAATATCAAAACGCCATAAATATTGAAGCGTGGTGGCAATATAAGTACCTCGGCGTATACATAAACGAAGAAAATACTTACTCAAACACCCGCAAAGATAATCTGAAAATATAGGGGAAGCGGAATGCAGCAATAATGAAACACAGAGCACTGTCGGGCCACAATAAGTATGAGGTGGTGCGTGGAATCTGGAAAGGAGTAATGGTGCCAGCGCTAACGTTCGCAAATGCTATTATGTGGTTAAAATCGGACATCTTGTTGGGGTTGAAAATGAACTAAAGATCAGTAGGCCGGTTGGCTCTGAAAGCCCACGGTAAAGCCGCAAATGAGGCAGTGCAGGGTGACCTGGGTTGGGCCTCTTTTGAAGTCAGAGAAGCGCAGATCAAAATTAGATTTGAAGAAAGGCTCAAGAACATGGATGAAATAAATGGGCGGCTAAAGTGCACAAGTATCTGTACCTGAAAAGAGTGCACACAGAATGGAGGAAGAGGTCAAGGAAGTTGGCAACCAAGTACAGGATAATGGAAACTGTAAATGGACAACCAGGAGTCATCAGAAAGAAAGTGAGACGTGAGACAAACAGAGACAGTGAATTGGATACAAAGAATGAAAAAAAAAAAACAATGGATATTTACAAGAATGAGAAGAAAGAAATTAAAAGGGAAAATCTGTACGATAACACAAAGGGCAGTGCCTTCCTATTTGAGGCTCGAGCCGGTTGCCTAAGGACCAAAACATACCGGAGCAAATATTCGAAACTTGATGAGGCATGTGTATGCTGCAGCAAAGATCCTAATGGATCTTTGCTGCAGCATAAACATCCTAATGCACATTCTAATGGAATGCACATCCTAATGGAATGCACATCCTAATGGAATGCACATCCTAATGGGATGCACATCCTAATGGGATGTGAAGGGCTTCACCCTGTGAGACCAGTAGGTAACGTACACCTTCCAGAAGCGCTTGGGCGTAAAGTGGACGGAAGCATCAACCAGTCAGCAGTCGCGATAAGCAAGAGACGTTTAAAGTATTGGTGGAGGAAAGGATGGAAAATTGATACGACCTGATTTGATCTCTTAGTCGTACAAAGTAGATATTGAGGAAAAAAAGATTAATGAAGTGTATACAAAAATGCTGGATAAAAAACATGTATAGCATACCTGTTTAAATCACACAAGCTAGGTGACTATTCGTCACCGCCCCGTTTCAAAGGGGATGCCAATAAATTATCATCGTCATCATCATTAGCGCGGTCTCTCTGTCCCTGTCAGGCAAGAATTAAGTACGAAATACTTTGGCGGAATAATCGACGCACGGCCATCTGATGAGTTTTATTATTATTATTATTATTATTATTATTATTATTATTATTATTATTATTATTATTATTATTATTATTATTTGCAGCTTGTGCTGCCGCTCTGTCTTCATTTTTTATTGGTTGCTCCGTGGAAAGTTCATTCACACCTGCAGTCATGAAATTAGGCTTTCACTTGTTAATTCAGCGCTGTGCCTGTTCTTTTACGGCGTGCTCGTTTTAACGTGCCCTAAAGCTTTCATTACAACAGAGCTTTAGTAGAAGAGCAAAAAAAGGACAGGTTCATAATATCTAGGCCCTTATTCACTGAAGGACTGATATTATAATATATAATATTATGACAGCGATAAAAAGCATACTTTGTCGCTCTCCCATTTTTATATTTCAGGCGATCGACCTGATCTGTCTAACTTAAGCATATGCGGCACTCATGCCATTCTGTACCAAGAGAAGGTTGCTAATAAAACATATTTCTCAGAATCTTTCTGCTGAGAAACTATAACAAAATTAGCGTTGATTAGAGGCGCACCTCCTGTAAGGTACGCTTTGCCTCCTAAAAGGGCTTGTGGTGAAGACAACCTACTCGAAGCATGGAGTGAAGCTACGTCGCGTCCGTGTTCTGTCTGCTAGTTATGTGCATAAGAAAACATATAAGCACTTGGTGGCGCAGCTGGTGTTCGAACCAGATCATCAGGGTTTGGATATCACTTATAGTTGTAGCGCTTATTGGACGGCTTCAGAATAGCGTCGTGGCCTTAGTAGGTCCAACATAATTACTTTTTGGAGCCTTACGGTACACGCGACCATAAGACGTTTAGTTAACGTAGGGTAGCGTAAATGTACAGAAAATACAAATGGACGCGACGCCATTTGGTGCCTGGTGTCAAACCGAAGACAATGCATTTGCAACCAACGTGTCGTTTCTATGTAGATGCATTTCATCTGGTTTGTGGACGCCAGAATAGCTGGCGCTGCGATCTTTGTCAACGATATATTTATTAGCCTATGCAAACGCTACGTACAGTCGACAACAAAGGTTAACGGACCACCCGAACGCGCGCCAAACGGCCTGCTCCGCGACATTTCGGGTACGTCAGCTGCGTTCGATGGCAGTCCTGGAGTGGTAGGCCGGAGATTTGTCCTCTAGTGTGTTCGGCGGCCTGTCAATTTTCTTCCTCAGCACGAGGCTCTCCTATTTTGCTCTTTCTCACGCCACGCGCTTTTCGCCAGTCGTGACAACGTGCTTCCGTCTGGACAGCTGCATCCCTATTGGAATTATATAGTAGCCGGGTGCCACTGGGCTATCAGTGCGTGCCGCCAGGCTGGACGCTTTGCGTGAGAACGAGCGAGTAGAAGAGCGTCGCGTGGCGCTGGATAATTTACACGTCGGCGCACAACAAGATGACACGTTTCCGGTCTATAGCGCTGCTCCGAATGGCAAGGTGTCGTACCGGCACAGGTGGCGCGGAGAGGCAGTTTGGCAGGGGCTCGCGTGGTCCGTAAATTTTTGGTGTCGGCTGTACGTTAAGCTTTTCTCACAGCGAAAGACCGATTAAGCATTCCGATAACCATGGAATGCAACCTAAAAGTCAAGAAACTATACACCGATATCAAAGCAATGCACTCCAGATCATACGACGCGGTATTATCAGATCCTACTTAAAACTCTATGGCGTGACTCAAGCATGCTGCTGTGTCAATCACCAGCCTTCATCGCACCACAATTTTTATCACCGTCATCCTCCATCCTCCCTTTCTCCTTTCTTAGAGCAGAGTATCAATTTATAGC
Source organism: Dermacentor silvarum (assembly GCF_013339745.2). Taxonomy (NCBI): domain Eukaryota; kingdom Metazoa; phylum Arthropoda; class Arachnida; order Ixodida; family Ixodidae; genus Dermacentor; species Dermacentor silvarum. Next base: position 122,865,371 of record NC_051163.1, on the reverse strand, counting down.
GAACAAGCTACGGAAAGCACACGCTCTGCTTTTTCTATAAGTGAAATGCACTTAAAGTACTGATAATTGGAGAAGTGTTTAACCCCGCTTTAAAGCGATGCTGAGATGAAACACGAAGAAAGTTCATAATACTGCAGTACTCTTTCATTAAGGTACCTGTGTTCCTGTCACCGGTGAACCACTGGCTGCTATAGTATTGTCAATGCTAACATTAAGAATGAGGTCCGCGGACTTGAATAGAAAGCGTGTTTAACTTATTTATGTGACTTTACGAGAAAGTGGCCTTCACTCATTTATATAGCCGAATTTAAAGCTCGAATGTGTTTTATGTGATTTTTCCCATTCCTGTGGCTTTCTAGCAACTGTATCGCTACGTAACAAGGACAAGCCGACGCCACTTAAAGCCACGATCTTCTAAACATCGTATATGTTAAAAAAAAGATGGAACTACATTAAGAATGAGAAGGTCGAACCTCCACTTCTTTACTGTTTAGCGCGTAAAAATAAATGTCATCACCTCATTAACAATAAATGTTTTCTCTCTCTCATCACCGACGGCCGACCTGTGCGACGGAATCGACAGAATTAAGCAGTAATAGCACAAAGTAACAAGGCGTAAGAAAGGGACAGACCACATCGCTAACTAACAACCACATATTTATTATTCAAAGCAGCATATCTATTGTGTGCCACCTTTCAAGAAAAAAAAAAAACCGAGAAGACAGAAAGGGAGTGTGCATGCGTGCAAGCAGTGCGAAAGGAAATCACTCCGGTAGGAATTACGTCACCTCCCGAAGGAATGTAATGAAAGGGTAGCTAACGCATGCATCGCCACAGTTCGGCGTGTGGAAGGCTTCGGACATGAGTCGTGCTCTCGCTCATCATTTTGATCACTGTAGGGCAATCTTTACAAAAAATGGCTCCCAACCACATTCAACGGAGGGCAGTGCATGACAGGTGGCTATGTCTTGCTTGTTTACTGACCTTATTCGAGAGTCTGCGCATGCGGTCATTCACTCATCGCCCCTTTTGTCTGACACAGAAACGCCCGCAGCAAAGAGGTATCTGGTAAACATCATTACAACGGCAATTAACATACTGCTGTCCTTGCTTTTTTTTCTTTCCCAACTTCTTTTACTCATAGTCTCCCGACTGACTTTTCGGAATAGACTACCAAGCTTATTTGGGGCAGTGAACAACGGCGTAATGCCAGCTCTCTTAACGACCTTTTTTTAGATTATGCGATACCATGTGCACGTACGGAATTACCGCGACACGTTGAAGCGAGCAGCTCTCCGGCTGAGCGGTCCCCAAATTCTTGTTATTTGGAGAGTTCATGCGTATTTGGAGCTTTCCCCGCACGAAAAATTTACCAGTACAGTTAACACGTTGGGTCCCTGCTAACGTATGATAGGGATGTAGCCAGGATATATTGCTAATCAAGTGAGTCCTCCTGGGTGTCTTTTCTTAAAAGCAGATGTATCACTGAAGTATGCAATATTATCGGCAAATTCATTAGCTATTTTACAGCTCCATTCCTGCAGGTTTATTTAGGTGAGTGGCACGCAAATTAAGTGCCGCGCTCACATATATTATAAAACTTGTCTCTTTGCATGCGTGTCATTCCGTACGGTCTTCAAAAAGCATGTGTCATACCTATTTAGGAATGGAAGGCGTCGACATGTTAAGTTACAGGCCGACTTCACTACCCACGCTTTTATCATAAAGTGTGAACGTGTAAATTGTGAGAGGCTTTCAACTTTCCTTACTAAACTCAACGTAATATCCTAAAACCAGCGAAGGCATAAAAAAAGGCACCCGAACAAATCTTTGAACATTCAAGATAAAATAATTGCAAATAATGAACGAAAGTTTATCCATTGGCTTACTTTTTTGACCTGACAAATGCTTTTGATTTGGTAGGCCATTACATTCTAACAAAAGAATTGCAAGGTAGGCAATTTGAGGGGTGATAGAGAGTTCGCCAAATAATTATTTGCGTAATAGGAAATATTTTGTTCAATCTGGAACTCTTTAATCTTGCGTGTTCATACTAGAACAGGGGTGCCCCACAGTGTTCAAAGTTAGACCCGTTACTCCTATTTATTTATTTATTTATTTATTTATTTATTTATTTATTTATTTATTTATTTATTTATTTATTTATTTATTTATTATTATTTATTTATTTATTTATTTATTTATTTATTTATTTATTTATTTATTTATTTATTTATTTATTTATTTATTTATTTATTGCTCACAGGCCCCGAAGAGCATTGGGTGACGGGCATATAAATAGAGTATATAGAAATACAGTACAAAGATAATAAACCAGGGTAACCGTACAGCAGACACGGTACAAGGCAAATACACAAAATAAACACAAATTTGATTCAAAAGGGCGTAAAATACAATATTACCACGGGCATTAAAAAAAAAAAAAGCAAAGGCGAAAATGACAAAAAGGTATAACCAAGCACAAGTGAAACAGTAGTACAAAATAAAACAACATTTAACACAACTGAAAGAGTAGTACAACAGAAAACAGCAATTAGGGCAATACTAAAGCGATAAATGCTGGCATAGATGTTTTTTGAACTCTCCAGGGTGAGAAAAATAGATTAAGTTATCAGGAAGATCATTCCAGAGCTTAATTGCTTTAGGTAATGCCGATGAATTGAATGAGTTAGTTTTCCATGTATGTGGTGCAGAGATCATTATGTAAGCGCCGTGAAGATCGAGGAGGCACTTTCAGAGGCAAAAATGAAGTACGGGTGTGAACATATTGTTACGGGGAGAATATAAATAGAATGGATATATTTACAGGGTAAGGCGCACAACGCTGCAGCAATCGTTCAGGGGAGCGCGTGCACACCAGAAAAACCACCCGTCGTCGTCGTCATCGTCCAAGCACCGACCACAGGATCGCCGCTCGTGACATTACCCGCCGGCGGCAGAAGCACCGTCCCGGTGCAATTAGGGCCCGGGCTGAGAGTGGTACGGTTTTAGACGCGAGACATGGACTATGTCACTCGCGATTGTTGCAGAGGCCGACGTAGGATTTAGCGGAGCGATTTCATAGGTCACATTAGTGACTTTGCGTACGACGCGGTAAGGGCCAGCATAACGGGAGAGAAGTTTTTCGCATAGGCCAACGCGACGTGACGGGAACCACAGCAAGACGAGCGATCCTGGAGGGAAGTTCACCTCCCGGTGTCGGCGGTCATAGAGACATTTTTGTTTGACCTGTGAAGCCGACAAGCGATCGCGGGCAACCTGACGGGCGATGTCAGCACGGGCAAGAGCATCACGAGCATAGGCAGAGGATGTGTCTGCGTGAGCATGAAGTATGGTGTCCATAGGTAATGGTGGGTCGTAGCCAAACAGTAGATAAAAAGGTGAATAGCCAGCTGTGTCGTGACGAGAAGAGTTGTAGGCGAAGGTCACAAAAGGCAAGTTAATGTCCCAGTCTCGGTGGTCCTCAGACACGTACATAGCAAGCATATTTGTGAGAGTACGGTTGAGGCGTTCAGTAAGGCCGTTTGTCTGTGGATGGTACGCAGTGGTGAACTTGTGATTGGTCTTGCAAGAACGAAGAATGTCGTCGACCACTTTAGACAGGAAGCAGCGGCCGCGGTCCGTGATTAACTGACGAGGAGCACCGTGGCGCAGGATGACGTCGTGAAGAAGGAAATCGGCTACATCAGTAGCACAGCTGGTGGGAAGTGCTCGTGTAACAGCGTACCGCGTTGCGTAGTCAGTAGCGACTGCAACCCATCTATTGCCAGTGGTTGACATGGGAAAAGGCCCTAGAAGATCGAGTCCCACCCGGAAAAATGGTTCATCAGGGATGTCGAGGGGCTGAAGGCTGCCAGCAGGCAGTAGGGCAGGAGTCTTGCGTCGCTGGCCGTGGTCACAAGCCGCAACGTACTGTCGCACAGAACGGTAGAGACCAGGCCAAAAGAAGCGCCTACGGATGCGATCATACGTGCGTGACACGCCTAGGTGTCCGGCCGTCGGTGCATCGTGAAGCTGGCGCAAAACAGTAGAGCGAAGATGCGCGGGGACAACAAGCAAGAGCTCAGCGCCGTCAGGCCGGGCGTTGTAGCGGTGTAAGGTGTCATTGTGGAGCGCAAACATCCGTAGGGAAGGGTCAGGGTGTGGCGAGTTGAGACCGTCTATAATAGGCCGCAAAGATGAGTCGCGGCGCTGTTCGTCAGCTATGTGGGCGAAGTCTGTAATGGCCAGAACAAAGGTGTCAGATTCATCTTCCAGTGTATCAGGGGGATCGACCGGGTATCGTGACAAGCAGTCAGCGTCTTGGTGAAGCCGTCCAGATTTGTAGAAAACAGAAAATGAGTACTCTTGCAAGCGGAGTGCCCAACGGCCAAGGCGACCAGTGGGATCCTTGAGCGAGGAGAGCCAGCAAAGCGCATGGTGGTCTGTAATAACTGAAAAGTGCCTGCCATACAGGTACGGACGGAATTTTGCGATGGCCCAGACGAGTGCTAAGCACTCGCGTTCTGTGATAGAGTAATTTTGCTCCGATGGCGACAGAAGGCGGCTTGCATAGGCGACCACGCGGTGGAGGCCGTGCTGCTGTTGTGCAAGGACGGCGCCTATACCGTGGCCACTGGCGTCGGTACGAACGTCCGTGCTGGCTGACGGGTCGAAATGTGCTAGAACAGGTGAGTTCGTTAGGATGGCAACGAGCGATGAAAAGGCGTCCGCTTGGTCACGACCCCAAGTGAAAACGACGTCCTTCTTGAGTAGGCCAGTTAGAGGGCGGGCCACTTCCGCGAAGTTTATGAAAAGTGTTTATGAAATAAACACAGAAGGGAAATAGAACGCCGATTTTCGAGTATCTGTATAACATTAAGGTTCTTTAGCTGGGAGACTCTGTATCTAAATGATACTGCAGTATCTAAATGATATCGGAAATTTACCAGATTGAGAAAAGATTGTGATATATGAAGGTGGTACAATTGTGCCTTCTGCTACCGATAATGTAAGATAATCACCAAAACAAATCACAAGAAACTGACCACATTGCAACAAATTCTTCGCTGCAGATATGCTAACTACCATGGTCGTTATTCACATCTCTGGCTGGTTCATTCGTCTAAGAATACGACATGCTGCATGCAGACAATATTTATAGCACAAACAATTCCTATAGATAAGCGCAAAAAATATTTCAAGAAATACAAATTAAATTCTGGGGGTGCCAAAACCATGATTTGATTATGAGGCGCGTCGTAGTGTTTAATTGTTTAATTGTGACCAGCTGGGGTTTCTTGATGCACGGTACACAAGTGTTTCTTGCATTTCGCCCCCATCGTAATGCGGCCGCCGCGGCCTGGATCGAAACCACATCATCGAGTCAACGTCGAATTATTATTGGAGCACGTGTAGCCCCTTGTTCTCATATGTAGTAGCGACAGGTACATACAGAAGGCACACGAGACGACACTCGGCACTAGTCCTATTGCCGTGTCGTTGTGCTTGATACAGCAAATGAGAAGGCGACATATCTACGCGTTAAAAAAGAAAAAAAAACATTTGCTTGATACTTGAAGGCAGTTCAAGGTCATCATCGCTGTTCAATTCGGTTCTTATTACCGTATCACACCGACTGGCTCGTTACGAACGGAAAAACAAAACTTATTTCGAAATTTAAATTCCAGGGTCAGTTGTTAAAGGCCGCCTCTCATTGTATGTGAACGAAGTAACCTTCTCCTCGTGTTATTTATCCATATACCATATTTGCATCAGCGCAGAGATCGAGACATCGTGTCATGTATTGCCATGTTGATGGTGCGTCGCGAACTTTCGCGTCATCTCGCGGTATGCGGAACGGACTTCACTTGCGTTTTTCGGCGGCTGTGACCACACAACTGTCAATACCAAATTAATGTCGATTTTTTCAAACGCTTACGGGACTAACATGGCTGGACCTTTTCCACATACTTCCGCAGCGTGAAAAAAAAAAAAGAAATGAAATGAAACCTTCCTAGTGAGGATGAATATTTTACGTCATAGTTTCCGAGTTTACATTGAAGATGATTGAAGATGTGGCGACCAAGGACAGTGCATACCCCTAGCTCTCAGCAGGCCTCCTAAGACAGGAGTCGCCAGCAGTGTGTCATGCATGGTTTTTTTATCTCTAGAACGCTATTGACCCTTTTCGCGGAGCAGTTTGCTCTAGAGGAACGAGATGGCGTTTTCGGCGGCGCGCCATACGTTGCCTCAGCGAATGCGCACGAATACGAAAACATTACTGCTTCTGCCCTGCTACTGTCCGATCAGCTGTCGGAAATGCAAACTGGGTGTTCACTAATGCACTGTACCCAATTCGTGCTGCAAAATGTGCAATGATAAAGGGAAGACGTGTGCGGTAGTTCGCTGCAAAAATAGTGATTCACGTATTAAGGAAGGAATGAACGTGTGTTGACGCTGCTGCATAAGAACTGCTTGTGTTGCGGGCACTTTGTGTTGCACGGCTTTCCTCGAGGATAAAAAAAGGTAATTGATCCGCCAACGCTGTATATATAGCTAACCTCCAACGAAAGGACTTCAACACCGGAACGTCGGCACTTAAGAGTGAGTACCGCTCGTTACAAAAGGAAGTAGCGCCACTTACTGGCATAGTAAGCTTCTCGCACGTTATCTACACACATACACGCCTACTCGCACGCAAACTTACGCCCACCCTATCGCCAACGTATCAATAATAAGTCGATGGGCGCACACTTGAACCAATGTGCCGAAGCATGAGTGACGGCGACTACATCGGCAAGACACGAATGTTTGAAGATGAACGTTTCGTGACGGTCCACAGAGTAAGCGAGGGACTAGCGATAATGCGTCTTTGCTACAAGCTACCGCAAAGTACAGAACATTTCCATTCCAAGCTTTGTGCGCAGCAATAACAAACTTATCTCAGCAGAGCACACCAGCGAGCGATTAGACTGAAAATAAACAATCAGATAGTGACCGCACCCAGGAACTTTGCTGAGTCAGAAACCTGACAAGCCGATGCTTCAAACTGTTTGCCGAATAAAGAACGAAGAGCACGCAGATCCCGATTTAATTCATAAGCGGGAAGTTTGGACAGCTTGGAATACATTTCTAGCCCCGCTTTTACTACCAACACCGTATGCGTGGGGTTGTTCGTGTTCGTGTTCGGGTAAAACCCCGATTTTTGCACCCTGAGCATGTTTCAGGAGAATCGGGTTAAGCCCGATTTCTCCCCGAATTCGGAAACCACATACCAGCCTTTTTTTTTCTTTATTACGCTGTGCGGAGTTTGCGGTGCTCACGCGCTAGCTACCCTGCCTCATGACAATTAAGTTAGATCCTGTTGACCTCGAGTGAACTCCAGTGACCTATAGACTTCATTTCATAAGCACCATGCAGCACTATGTACGCTACACGGCTCTCAACCAATCGCCCATCGAGCGCGCCTAACACTTAGTAACTCACCGTGCCATTCTACGTGGGCCAGTTGATGAAAAGCGACAATAGGCCCACGTAATGGGCCTATTGTCGCTAAACCCACCTTCAATAGCACTGACATTGTTGTGCCTAACAAATGGAAGCTGTGATGTCGAGAGAACTTTCTGTCAGCTGAGATACGTTCGAAGATCCAGCAGGAGACCGACATGTTGCGCAGGCAGATGATAATATATTTGTTAACAAGGATGTGTAAAAAATCGATGACCAGCTTTTCATGAATAAAATGTTTTATTTCCTTGAAATTATCAATGCTCTTTACTGTCATTGCCACTTATTAATTTCTGAACAAACGACGAACTTAGGAGTATTTGCTAGAAAACCTTGCCCTGATGTCTCCCCGATTACCAGCTTGAAACAGATCGTTAGTTTTAACGCGTGAGCGTTAAGGAGCTCGTGATATTACGCAATGTATTACTTAGTACATTTGTAAATTTAACCCGAAAAACCAGAATTTTGGAATTATTCCGTAAAAACCCCGATTTTTACCCCTGAATTTGAAAACATAGTGCCACGAGACGGGATGTTACTGCCGGTAGGACGAAGATGACGGCGACGAAGTGACCAGAGGCGCGCGACAGCCTTGCATCGGTCGCCGCTGCTTGTGGTTGTTATAACCTTTGTATATAGTCATAATTTATAAATAAACGCTATTCCCGTAACAATATAAAACCCGAAAACGGACAGCCCCGCGTATACGCTGCTCGTGCAGTTTGGACAAGGTGTAATGAGCTCTGAAAGCACTTACATGTCCTCTCAAGCTGCGGTCAAAGCTTCGTGTCGTGCACAAAGCCACCGTCAACGATATGCGTCGAAACGGGGTTTGCTGCGCCGCAGCGGCGCCGCGCGCTTGCAGTGTAAACGTGGAGGCAACGGAGGCAGCTGAGGCAGGCAATGGACGCGTCACCACGTGATCAAACATGGCAGCGCCCACGGGAGTGCCGCGAGAAGGTTCAATAGCCGGTGCTGGCGCTTGCTTTGCGGAGCACCGGCGCTCGCGCGATGATGTGATCGTCTGGTTAATGAGAAAACGTTCCCAGAGCCTGCCAGTCTCTAATACACAAAGCGAGCAGAACTTTTTGTTTGGCAAGTTGGTGCATGTCACTGAAGTACTGAAGCGTCAAACAGACGACACCGTCGTTGTCTAGTCGGTGTCTCTTCTTTTGTCATCTCTTTGGCGCTTCAGTGCTTCAGTAACACAAAGCCAGGTCTGACTTCGCCCTATAACGCCCAACATCACGGACCGATGGCGGGCTTGCAGAAGACGGAACACATCTGTCAACGCCGAAGAGGGCAGAAACAGACACACCTGAGCTGCCTGCAATATCCTGCCCACTATGCCGCGCAGAAGAAGCCAAACCAAGCATCAAACACCTGTTTTGGAACTCTCCCTCCACACAAGATACTAAATATAAATTTACCGGCGTATGTGGTGCCACAATTAAGCTACGATGAGTATATCTCCCCACCGCCTAATCTTCCTCCGGAAACGCAGAAAGGTCGTCTGCGATCGGTGTGGAAATTGGACACAGAGACCAAACTCATCGAACGGACGTTCAGCACTTCTGGTGCAACTAAATCCATGACCCCTCCCAAGAACTCTCATACCTGGTCCAGGCCATAAAGTACCTTCTCCATGTAAAGTTTTATTCATTCATTACTTTATGCGGCGCTAATTCTGCTGCCGCTACAAGGACAACGTTCAAGTTAATGTACAAGTGGTCTCAGGAAAACGCAGCCACTCTCACCGTTAAGCGCCTGTTGCGAAATGACAAAGGCCAACATAAGTGCCACAGAAAGACGCCAACCCACGTTCCGCTTGGCCATCTCCGGGACCGCATACGTGGCTTTGTTCCAGTGCTCTTCGCTTCTTGAGCATTCTTCGCACGCACATTCACGTTGCTGCTTAGCGGATTAACGAAGCGAACCGTAGAAGAGCTCAGTGAAACGCATGCCCCGCTGAAAGTGAGTGAACTTTCGCACGGCACACTGCTGGCGCACTGATCTCGGTAATGCAATGAGCCAGCAATGCAAGGTATCACGGCGGTGCACAGTGCACCGCTATGAGAGAAAGAGAGAGAGAGGGAGAACAAAAATAAGCTGAGAGGGCAACCAGAAAAAAAAAGCCCGGTTTGCTACCCTGCACGGGAGAAAAGAGAAAACGGACTTAAATAGATAGGTATAGGAGATAAATGATACTGCCAAAGAGAGAAGGACGTCCCGTATTTTTTTTTTTACTACCTTTAGTCAGTCAGCTGGTTCACTCGGTTGCTTTGTTGTTGTCTATTAGTTACAAAGTATAGAAAAATTTGCCACTGAAGCGCCGGTTATTAAAAAGTTGTCGCAGTTTCACCTGAAAGGCGAAGCATCAATTGCGATAGCAAATTTGTAGAGAGCTATACGGAGTAATGATATTAGCTTTATCAGCTGTATAAACTTGGACATGCAGCAGCACCGGCAACACGCATAACTGTTGTCGACGCCGTCGGCGTTTTGCCCGCGTTCGCTCAAAATGCGTGCGGCGTTGGTGACTGTTGCCGGAGCCTCTGATATAAATAGGCACTTGGTGCCGCAGCTAAACGTCGGCTCCCTTCCCTCCCCCTCCCCCACGGCCTCTCGCGCGTCGGAAGAAGGCGTGTTTGCTCTACATATATGGTGACTGTAAAGGAGGAAAGAGACGCCTACTTCTGCAGCACTTAAGGGAGCACGGCGCAGAACGCGCGTTTGTTCTCCGCCGTGCGTTCATTCCCCGTAAAAGCGCGCGCCCCTCGCGCTCTTTCACTCGCACATACAGCGTTCGGCGCGCGGCGCCGATTTCATCCCCATTGACGTCATACGGAACCTCACGGCGACGGCGACGGCGACGGCGACGGCGACGCCGACGGCACAAATCTGCTTTTGAGTGTCCATATAATTGCTATCGCAATAAAATCAACCGAGGAAAGAAAATGCCTCTTGCGTAAAACCGCGGCCGAAAGGCCCTGTGACAGCGAGTACAGGAATCGTTTATCGATTTACGTACAATATGCTATCAACCACGTAGCCACACGTAATTACAAAGAAGATATTGAAGTCTTAATTGCAAGTAGAGGCAAATTTAGAAAGCCTTTGCAAGATATATGTCCAGGAGAAAACCAAGACGAGATGACTAAGACTACGGTGCACTGTGCTCGAAATGACTGCAAGCTTTTATGTGCAAAGGTTGAGGGCGTGAAACACAGAAGAACATGGAAGAATGCCTACATGATGTTAATCTGTAAGAAATGAGGAGTTGGAGTTGAAGAATGGTATACCTATTACCTTGTTGTTGGTATTGTACCAAGGTAATTAACTTCCAGTGAAGTAAGGGCATACTTCACTAAAGCCATCCCACAGAACAGACTGATTATAGACGAAAACTTTCATCAGTGGATCGCAACTATGTTATTCATAAGTAATAGAGTAGTAAGCGGAATATAACCAACCCCTTTAAATGAGCATCATATACTGCTGAAAGGCATTGGATTTATTATATAGATACCTGCAGGTCATGGAGACATTGTGTAACGAAGGTGTAAATGAATACACGAATTTCTCGAGAAATACTTACAGGATTTTGCCACTGTTCTTCACAAGTGAAAAAATGCCGGATACGACGGGTACATGACACGAATGAAGACACAATCTCCACAATGTCATTCACGGTATGCTGGCAATAAATATTAAAAATGCGAGATGGAAAGGATTAGGGTTAGGAATTAACCGGTAATATCTCAGCCATCTGCGATTACTAGAGTTGACACTGTCCTCCTCAGTAACTCTGCTGATGACTTGTATCAAAGATTGAAGACTGGAACCAGCGAAATCAAATAGTATAATGTTGCTTGAAGAATAATACGCAAGAAACAAAAGTAATGTTCAATAATCTAGCAGAGGAACGACCGACCGTGGTTGATGACTATCATTTCGGCCAAGCACTCAGAAGGGCAGTGATCGCAAGAACCTCCAGACTATTAAAAATAGGTTACAGCGCAAATGGTATAGCCACTCCGATGCGATGGACGGCAGCTTAACGATGTCCTTGAAGAGCAAATCATATAATCAGTACAGATTGTGCCAGTACTGGTTCACCTATGGTGGCCAAGTCTAGTGAATAACAAGCTTAAAAGAAGCTACAAATCATGTAGTGAGCAGTTGAGCGGGATAGGCACGACATCAGGGAACAAGGAGGCGATACTTAGATAGGAGAGCAAACGCAAGTAGATATAACATAGTTCAATTGCAGTTCAGCAGGTCGTATATGATGCGTCAGCATAACTAGAGTGACCTAGAATATGGGAGAGTGTCCAAAGCGCCGCGCGAATGCATGGGAGGAGCGAGGACCTTTTTGTGGGAATTCCCGCGCCGCGGCGCTGCTGTACCGGACCCGTTAAAGCCCCTTGATGTTAGAAAGTAGCGACACTCTCCCCCACGCGCGCGCTTTCCTCCTCAATTCTCCTCGGATTTCTCCCTCTCACCGGCCGGCGCGGCGCTGGTCATGCGCGCGCCTATGGTGGCCGTAGAGTATAAACGAAGTATCTTCGCTCTATGTGATAGTTTACTTGAAGTGAATCGCCAAAATGAGTGGGAAACAAGCTTAAAAGAAGCTTACAAGTGTGCAGACGGGTTGGGCCTCTTTTGAAGTCAGAGAAGCACAAAGCAAAATTAGTTTTGAAGAAAGGCTCAGGAACATGGATGAAAATAAATGGGCGGCTAAAGTGCACAAGTATATCTACATGAAAAGCGTGGACACAGAATGGAGGAAGAGGTCAAGGAAGTTGGCAAACCAAGTACAGGATAATCGAAACTGTAATAGACAACCAGGGTCATCAGAAAGAAAGTGAGAGAAATAGAGACCGTGAATTGGATGCAAAGAATGGAAACGAAAAGGACAATGGAGATTTACAAGAATGAGAAGAAAGAAATTAGAAGGAAATCTGTACGATAACACAAAGGGCAGTGCCTTGCTATTTGAGGCTCGAGCCGGTTGCCTAAGGACGAAAACATTATCGGAACAAATATTCGGAATTAGATGAGACATGTGTATGCTGCAGTAAGATCCAGAGACCACTCAGCACATCCTAATGGAATGCGACGGATCCACCCAGCGAGAACCGTAGGTAACGTGCAACTCCCAGAAGCGCTTGGGTTTAAAGTGAAGGAAACATAAACAGATCAGCCGTAGAGATCAGCAAGAGACGATTGGAGTACTGGTGGAAAAAAAGTAGGGAAAAGATGGATGCGACCTGATCTCTTAAAATCATAGGCAGCGGTACAAGGTAAATTTTTGAAAAAGAAAAATAATGATAGGTATACAAAAATGCAAGATAAAGAACATGTATAGTATACCTGATTAAATCAAGCAGGCTAGGTGACTATTTGTCGCCGCCCCGTTTCAAAGGGGATGCCAATAAATCATCATCATCGTGGGCTTTCTTCGCTGCGGAAGCCGCGCCAAGGCGGCGGGCGTCTGCTACGAGCCTGACATTTTGGTTGCTATTAGCCAACAACGCGATAATTTGGGATATATTAAGTACCACGTCACCGCAAGATAATACCGCAGTGACTCACCGCACAGAGAACGCGTTTGCCGGCTGTGAATACGGGTATTTTGTCTATTTCTTGCTAGCTCGTTTGGTCCGCGCTTACGCGGCTGTTTGAGTAACGCATTCCGCGCGTTTACTTTATTTAGTTATGCTTGGAATGAGCAACGTGAACGTGCTGCAGAAGAAAATAAGCTGGAGACCGCGATAATAACCAAGAGAACGTAGCAGACATGGCTAGCTCATGCTAACGCTTTTACACCCTATCGTTTCCTTTCTTTTATTTCATGCATTCGATTTGCTTTACAAGACTGCATCCCGTGCTCTGTTGTTTCTTTAATATGGCGAAATCCTTAACTGGGCTCTTGGGAAGCGGAATGTGCCTGTTGGCCGATGCCGTGGTACCAAAAATAAATACAAACCGCGTAACTTTCGTGGCTCGTTCACTTGCACAAATATGTGACTAAGATGACTGATGGGTCATGGCATTAGTAACTTGACATACTTGCACTCACGTCACGATTAACGATAACAATATGAGGTGTGGTCATATGACGACGGCCAGAAATCCCTCTGATGCTGTGGGTGTGACGATAAAAACGTCTTGAATGCCAATCTCGATCTCAACGTGTCGAACTTACCCATATATCACGAAGAACTGAGAGCACAGGTAAAGGGTAATAATCGGAATGATAATTTCTGGGGTTTTACGCCCAAAAATCAGAATATGGCTATGAGAGACGTCGCAGTGGAGGGCTCCGTTAATTTCGACCACCTGGGTTTCTTTAATGTGCCCCTAAATCTATGTACAAGGGTGTTTATGCATTTCGCCCCCATCGAAATGTAAGCCGCCTTGGCCGGGAATTGAACCCGCGTCCTCGAGCTTAGCAGTCCAACCTAACAAAGCCACTGAGCTATAGCGCGGCGTGATATAGGTAAAGGGTACGCGAGAAATATACGCGGCAAAAAACAAGACAAACCAAAATAAATGAAACGCTAACAGTGCAACATTGTATACGTATGCCTCATTTCATAGTTACGAGCAAGCGTCAGAAAACGAACATGATGGATTACGTATGTGCAACTCATCTTTCGCCTTCTTGTGTTGCAAGGGCGCAAACACTACGCGAATTTTAACATGAAAGTAACTTTAGGAATATTTATTGCGTATGCTCGCTGGTTCGTACACAGCAAATATACTTACTGATCAACAACTACGTACTTATATATAGTTACGTAATGAAAGAGGCAACAAATCACCAGAACATAAACTTTTCATTTTTCGTTGTTATTGAAGGTAACTATTTTAGGGATATGTAGAATCAATAGCGATATTTGTAGTGCATCAAACACAGTAATTTTCAAGCCGATTTTCCACACAATATAATGCAAGCACAAACATCGCCACGTGCCATGAATGCTTGTTAGTTTACGTAAAAAATCACAAGTTACGCAATAACTATGATATAATGAGAAGTTACATGTTGGTAATTTCAGAGAGGATTCACGGATAATTAAAACAAGGCTATTGCAGTAATAACTTTTACATAACAAATTAGTAAATGGCTAGGCCAGTAGTAGTTATCTATTCATTTCAATGTCGAAAAAAATATATTGTAGTGGGGAAGAGAGTCAGCAGCCATTGAGAGAGAATGACGAAGTCCAGCAGCCCGGAGAGCGCGAGACAGCGACCGCCGCTCTTCCAACAGCTTCAGCTCTTGATGTTGCCTTATTCATCTTGCGCAGCTTCGTTCTTCGCCATGGCGCGCCACGCGAGCTGCTTAGCGACCGAGGGCGTGTGTTTCTTTCTCAAGTCGTCCAAGAGCTTCTCAGTGAGTGCAATATCATTCATCGCACCACTGCAAGTTATCATCCACAGACTAATGGCTTGACGGAGCGCTTTAACCGAACACTCGGTGATATGCTCTCCATGTACATAGCCCACGGTCCGGAGCAGCAGCGGCGCGGCGCGGCAGTTCACAGAAGAAGGCCCTCGCCGGAGCCGGCGCTTTGGACACTCTCCCATATTCTAGGTCACGCTAGCATAACGGGCGTCAAGAGAAGACGAGTGGGGCTAGCTTGTCCGATAAGGTTGGCAGATGTCTTCGTCCTGCAGTGGACACGAATAGGCTGACATTGATGACGATTATGAATACGTGTCAAACCCGATCTCGTTGCTGCGAACATATTGAGTACGGAATGAGAGCACCTGTATCCTCCAAATGCTACGATGCGAATGCAGCCTCCAGGCGGAGCACCAGGCCAGCTATAGGAAACATAGATGCGCCGACGCATCCAAACGTTGCTAAGGCGCCCTGGCACGTACAGAATATGGATGTCGCACTGGCGTGACTCTTTAATACGAAGACGAAAATGTCGCATATGCACAGGTATAACATGTTATTGATACCACTCATGCTTTTGAGGTTGAGAGAGAGAGAGAGAGAGAGAGAGAGAGAGAGAGACTTTTTAATGGCTGAAAGGTGGAGAGGTCGGCCTGAGTAAAGTGCCTTTAGCCTGCTACTCCATGCTGGGGAAAGGGGTCGGGGAAATAACAGTGATAGGATGGGAAGAGGAAGGAGGGTGAAGACGATGATGTGGGCTGCACAGCATACCGTTTCTGTGCATCGCGTACGTGCACACTTCACAGAACAGCACAGTCATCTTCGCGGGCAGAGGTATATAGAGGTTACTGCAGTGTATCTGGAAGACTGTCTATAGCTTGCATAATGTTTGCAGCTGTTAGCGCCACTGGCGTATTTAAACCAGACAGTAGCAGCTGCAGGGCATCCATTATTTGTTGCAGCATCGCTTTGATGACAGAGTCCAACGGTGATTTTTCTGTGCACCGTCCATTGTTCGCGCGGACAGTCTAAGGCCCGTGTGCGCGTCGGTAAGCGTGGCCTTACATGCGATTCCGGGCTTGCGAGGCTCGCTTGAAGCGATGGCTCGAAGAGATCTATCGATGCCGATTGAACTAGCTACTTTCTGCTGGATCGGTGGAATTGGAGCCAGAGAGCTCTCGTTTACACCTACAACTTGTCCACGTCGATGACACGATCGTCTACTCCGGTTTAACTAAGAGCAATACCACTGTGGTTGTGATCCGAGAACTATACGTACATTCCAGCGTACTGTTACGCCGAAAGAAAATTGGCGCTGATCTTGCGCAGCCACTTTAACCATGCTTCCATAAGGCTCCTTCGTACGAGTATGTTCGTTTCTGTCAAGGTATAAGATCAATTGCATTTTTCTTCATGTATAAGAAAAGGGGATCGTGAGTGCTTTTAAGCCAACGCTCCTTGATAAATATTTTGCTCTTACATAATTATTCATAGAACTAACACACATTGAGCTGAATTAATAAGGGAGAGAGAAAGCGAAAAAATCAACAAATAAATTAAAAAAAAGGCTGACAGCTTTTTGCCGGAACTGCGAGAATGTCACCATTGAAGTGTAGCGGCTGGTCAAGGCAGGCTATAGAACCTCTTCTATGTCCACTCCATCGCTACAATATGCGCCTCGTTTCCAAGTAATACTTCGTGTGTAGCACTAATGATTTAATTTCGTATATGGCGCTACGATCCGCCTATATGCTTTGGCCGAGCCGTGGGCGTTCATCAATCGCGTTTGACTTGCCGGTTTTACTTAAGCGCTATCCACTTTTCCTTGGTTAAACAGTTGTGCGGAAACCATTGAAGATGATTGTCAAAGGAAGCGAAACCCAACTTCTTGTCTTTGACTAAATCAGTTTCATGCGCTGCGTCCCTCTCAACAGGGCCGGTAGTTTGTAGCGATGCGTTATGCTTTATTCTATACTAGTCCTATCGTCGACCGCTCACGGCCGGCTGATCCCGTTGATAACGTGTGCGGACCGTCGCTCTGACCACTCACCAAGCGCGACAAGGCATTAGCATCGGAAAGGCATCGCTGCAAAATACCGGCCCAGGTCCAGGAGCCGTTCCGTTGTCGACATCCCGAAACCTTTTGGGAGCCATCGCTGTCTCACTTTTGCCATGCATATACTCGCGAAGAACTTTCTGTCAGTGTGAAGAGAAGGTTAGTTACACGGGCGGAACTTCTGCACATGTGTTGCTGCGCCAAGTATGCCGCAGCGTTTCACAGTGCTTTCGGTTTCTCGGAACAGATACGGGAATCAGCGCAGTGTCCATGTGCGACGGTTCCGCATTTGCCTAAACGCGGAAGAGAACAGCGCAAGAAGTCAAGATTAACAACGAGGGGTGTACTTGAAGTCTTATTCTAGTATAGCATGTAAGATGTATATGTTTGAAGTTGAAACAGCGCGAAAAGACGACCACGAAGAACACCTAAACAAAGGAACTGTGCTCGTCCTGTGTGCAAGTGTTCGTTGAGGTAGTTTTTTCGCGCTGTTTAAACTTGAAGTATGTCGCACCAACTTGCCCAAACAAAAGTACTCCTCAGCCAGATGCTTTCTGCTTCCTAGCTAAAATTATAATACGATTGAGAACGCGGCACTATATTCCAAGTGCACTCTTACTAGTCCGCGTTTTGGGTCAGTAGCTTTTCCTTCATCACCACAGAAAGTTGTCCACGAGTATAGTACAGCGCACGGTCGGCCTGGAACGCGCAGATGGCAGTGAGTAGTTTTGCCCAATACGTCAACTCCGGGCAAATCCTGCTGCCGTCGACCAATCACAGGTGTCCATTCTCCCGTGGTGATGAATGACGGAATGTACGCTCCTTTCCACAACTCCTCATTCGCACGCCTTCTCCACAACCCTCATCACCTGCATCACCAGAACGCCAACTCTACTCCAGCAAGGTAAAAACTCGTACCGATTGGTGTAGCATAGTTAAGATTTTCGTATGGCCAGCGCTTAGACGAAACACAAAGAATCGCAATGCGTGTGTCTGTAAACCTGTGCTTCGTCTAAGCGCTGGTCATATGAAAATCTGAGCCAACTCTAGGTGGTGTTATCACCCCAACCACTCCTCCTCTCCCCATTCGTCCTTTCCACATTTGCCCTCCCCGCGTTCCCTTTCTTCCCACTCTCCGCACTTTCCTTTCACATTCCCCCTCTCCACATTCCCCCTTCACTTCCTCGTTCTCTACAGCGACCACAGCATCTTGAAAACATACCCGACTCTACAAAGAGAGCTACGCTTTAATGTCAACCTAGACTTCTGCAGACTACACTGATGCCGAAAAGAAGCAAGGGCACCAAATATTCGAGTAATTTGTAATGCAGTGTTTTCCCCAGCCTTCCCTGCTTGCCTTTCGTATTCCATTAAAATATAAGCCGTGACGGCGGAATCCTATGATTGTTGTTTGGGTTGCGATGTTGAGTTAGGCACGCGTGGCAAGTGAGACGTCAAAGTCAACAAGCGTCTCGGATTACCTACTTGCTAGTGTGGGGATTGCAGTAGCTGAGCTAGAGAACCAAGGTTACGGGACAAATTGTTTAGAGTTACGAATCGCAAGAATCAGAAAACCCACACAATTCATAAAAGAAGGAAAAGGAAACGGTAGACTGGTGCGGCCTTCACTGAATCACAACCCAAATCCCCCCAAAAACTGCCCATGCTACAGCGTGTGCCATGCCCATATCTATGGCCATGGTAGCCGTCCCACTGCCTAGGGTCGTTTCAACCCCCGCTCGCTTTCTGATGTTCTCGTAGAGCGTTTTTAGGCCAAATACGGCTTTCTTGCTCCTGCGCTTCATGTTTACGCTTTCCGATTATTGTTCCTGGCTCCAATAATTCGCGCAGAAGGAATTTCTGTCGACATTTTGCGAGAACAGTTTGAACAAATGTTGAACTGGTTCTTAAATTGAAACGGGTGTTTCGGTTAGCGCGGACGTGTATTCCGATAGTTTTGAGTGGACATTTAGATTGGATAGCCTTGAGCGTACAGTGTGGATTAGCATTTTCGCTCAGACGCTACTGCCACTACGATTTTGGCTGTAAAAAATATTTACTGCGCGAAGTTGAAAGTGAAACTGTTCTGTAAAATTTACTGCATGACCTGGAACCTTATAGCCTAAAAATGAAGGGGAAACGGAACGCAACAATAACGAAACAGAGCACTTTGTGGGTACAATAAATGCGAGGAATTTGAAAAGCAGCAGTAACAGCCTGCACTAACGTTCACGAATGCTATTGTGTCCTTAAATTCCAACATCTTGTCTGGGTTGAAAGTTCACCAAATATTGGTGAGCCAGTCGGCCTTGGCGGGCAAAAGAAAAAAGAGGCAATGCAGGTTGACATAGATGGCGCCTCTTTTGAAGTCGGAGAAGCGCAGAGCAAAATTAGTTTCGAAGACTCATAAACATGAAAATAAATGGGCAGTTAAAGTGCACAAATATTTGTATTGCAATAGCATGGACGCAGAGTGAAGGAAGGATGTCAGGAAATTTGGCAACTACGTACAGGGTAATTAAAAGTGCAAATAGGAAACCAGGAGTCATCAAAAAGAAAGTGACTGAAACACCAACAGTAAATTGGATGCAAAGATGGAAACAAAGAAGACCACGGATATTTAAAAGAATGGCAAGAAACAAATTAGAATGGATAATCTGCACTATAACACAAAGTGCAGTGCCTTGCTATTTGAGGTCCGAGCTGGTTGCCTAAGGACAAAAAAAAAAAAAAAAAATGGAGGACGCTTAAGCTTTGCCTTTAAGAGTGGAACGCGATAGCATTCAAAGATCCCTGGCAGCTTATCTGGCTTCCCGGCAACTGCAGCTTTCTTTTTGTCCAACTTCACCTTCGCATGCGGCTGCCGTAGGGAGGCTACATGCAACGCTGTTGTCGGCTGCCGAGGAGGCAAGCGCCATCTGGATGGTATTTTTGCAAGGAGGACACCGCGGCGCGCCGCTGTATGAGTGGTTTTAGAATTATGTTTTCTCGTATATTAAAATTACAATCCGACGCTATCATGTCTGTAGGTAGTGGTTACGTCGTACTTTACGATTTTGCTGACGCGTTTTACGTTGAGAAATTCGATTGGTCCACGAGCGCCTTTGCTCAACTCTGAGGGCCTGTGTGGTCGGCGTGGTTCGGGATGATTTTCTTGGCCGGACAATGCCCCCGACGACGACGCCGACACCGGGATTTGTGCGACACGGGGCCCTTAACGCTATCGCGTTAAAACAAACCGAACCAAACATTCGCAAGAGGGCGAGACATATGCAGGCTGCAGCAGAAATCCAGAGACCACTCAGCACATCCTAATGGAATGCGAAGGGATTCACCCAGTGCGACCTGCGGGTAACGTACGCACCTTCTTGAAGAGCTTGGATTTAAGGCGGATGAAAGCATCAACCAGTCAGCAGTCAAGATAAGCTGCAGACGTTTTGAGTATTGTGGAAAAAAGGCAGGGAAGAGGTTGATAAAACCGATCAGTTACAGGCATAGGTAACAGTACAAGGTAGACATATAAGTTTTAGGAAAGAGAGAAAACATTAAGGAGATGTAGGCAACATACTTGATTGATAAGCCTGTATACCTTACCTGATTAGCTCGAGCAGGCCGGGCGACTATATTTGTCACCTCCCAATTTCAAATAGGATGCCAGGAAATACTTATCATCACCTTATTAGGAGGTTTCGAGAAGGAAGGGAGCGGGAAAGGCCTAATCGCGTTACCTTAAAACTTATCTAGAGACTTCAGAGTCCCCCGACTCAAGAGTGAGTTCATCGACCTATGTGGTCTACACGTGCATGCATGTGCTCCGCATGCGCAAACCAGCTTCGATAATTGAGAAACCTGCGCGCTTTATTCACAGAAAAAAAAAAAAAGAGAAGCAAGGGAAAGTAAAACGCCGACGCAGCCAGGAAAGGGAAACACGGGTCAGCAGCGCACGGACACGCATTGTTGTGAGGGGATCCGCAGAGCGCCCCACGTTCTCCTCGCTTTTATCTCGCTCCCGCCCCGCGGCCATTCTTTTCAACAGCGTCCATTCTGCTGGCCGGTCCACGTGGCGTTCGGCGGCGAATTCAAAGCGAACTGCGGTAAACGAGGCCAGAGACGCGAGAGAAGCCGGCCGTGGTTGTGCACAAGAGCGGCCGAGCCCGACCACTTCGAGTGCGTACGTGGTTTGTCCCGGCCGCGTTTGCATTAGAGACTCGAAGCGCGAAAACGGGCACATGCCGAGAATCGCTCGCCCGCTCGCCAGCTGATCGCTCAGCTTTCGTCGAAAGGCCACGCCTCTCCCTTGAAATTTGTTTCAACTGCGTTATTTTACGGCGCTAAGCAGTTACGAGGTACGGATAGGACTGTAACCGCAACATTACGCTCGGAGTTCTCGGCTACGTGAATAAATTAAGAGGAATATTCTCGTCGTTAGTATGGTCGGAGAGAAGCGGCTGCGACACGGGTGCTGTATGACTACTGCACAAACCCGTTGCATTGCCCAAAATAAAGAAAAGCTTTATAACCCCACGCTCATAAATCACAAAGTGATTTTAACGGGTCAATAAATGGGTCATTTAGCATAAAAAATACCTTCAGAATTTTTTTTCTATTGTGATTGAAATTTATTCTAAAAAAGCATTGATAAATGAAAACAACGTGCTACACTTTTGTTTACGAGCGCCATCAAACGCAGCATATAGAATAGAATTAGCCAGTGCCATGACCTCTTAGATTTACGAGTCGGGTTTAGGAGCGCCTTCAAGCGGACCATGCTGAATAGTCTATTAGCCTCCGAGATTTACTACGAAGCTGCCATCTAGGGTGTCAAGGCGCGCGAGGCCCCGACCTCCCGCGTACTTGAAGCGCACACGCACGGTTTGCCTCCGTTGAAGCCGCGGTGTACGAACAGACCCCTCACAATGCCGGACGCGTTTCTTTGTCGAAGTGTACACTTTGAAGGAGCTTTTCATGACTGATTATCCGACGTGCCAGATAAGTTCATATTTCCTCACGTCACTGATAATCCCAAACGCCACTTGGACGAATTCATCTGCTTGCAGGGTTGCCGCTGGCCGGTTTTCCAGCGACATAGCCGGTTTCTCCGTCACGGTGCGGGCTACCGGTTCAACACCAGACCGGCCCATCATTTGCTGGTTTTCCGGTTCTCTATGTATCGGCACATGTAACTTGCATCGCAAGGGCTCTGCCGGGCGTCCATACATAGCAAACGACTGAATTATCAAACCCGGATCCCTTCCCCATTCAATAAACGCCACTGTCGCAAAGCTGTCGTTTTGTCCGAAGTTGCGAGACTCAGTGGTCGAACCTGTCGGTTAAAGTTTTTCTTCTGAGCTTTCTCCTATGAGTAGAAGCGCAACTTCAACTTCTCTCCGATGCTTCTCAGCGGCCGTCCACTGTTGGTGCTTGTTGCGTCAGCTTGGCGCGACCAGTTTCGGCCACCATTGAGCGTTCTCTTGCACCCACACACCTTTGGGCTTCGTTGCCTTCATGTCATTCTAGCTAACGATCGACGTGTCAAAGGTATTTATGTCTATTTATTCTTCTTTCTTTATGGGGTTTTATGTGCCAAAACCAGTTCTGATTATGAGGCACGCCGTATAGTGGAGGGCTCCGGATTAATTTTGACCACCTGGCGTTCTTTAACATATGCACTACAACGCAAGCACACGGGCGTTTTTGCATTTCGCCTCCATCGAAATGCGGCCGCCGCGGCCTGTGTATTTATTAAGAATACTTTAAGGGTAGTAGTAGTAGTAGTAGTAGTAGTAGTAGTAGTAGTAGTAGTAGTAGTAGTAGTAGTAGTAGTAGTAGTAGTAGCAACAGCAGCAGCAGTCGTAGTACCAGATGGGTAAAAGAACTCGATACGTCATCTTTAGTGGAACCGAACGGAATGGAGCAAGAGCCTCTGAACTAGAAGCGAACGAAATTCCAACACGCAGAGACAGCGATAGGGTACAAGAGAGCCGTGACGTCAGGCGGTGAAACGCCACGAAGGTAGCTCGGCGTCCAGCAGAGCTGCTGCATCGCAACTCGTCGGCAAAGCGGCCGCGGAGGATCCCACTAGAAGCCGTGGCGCGGTGCAAGAAAAAAGGAATGCGCGCGGCAGCCCTTTTGGCGCGCTAAAGAGTGCGCGCTTGTTTGCGCGGGAAAACCGGTCACTCGCCCTCATCCTTGCCCGCCCGCGCTTCTCTCGTCGGAGGCCAAGGAGACCCGGCGCGGCACCGATACATATAGACGCGCCGGACAGGACGCGTGCGTGCCGTGTGCGCGGAGCCAAGTTCGATACCGACAAGAGAAACGATACGCATGCGCGGACTGGCGTGTAGTACGTGTCGGTACAGGCAACTTTGGCGTTTCGGGCACACGGGCGAAATAAAGCGGCATTCCGGCCTCGTTTGCCTTCTTTGTGGAGGACGGTGTCGCTTGCTTGCAAAATGATGCTGTGAACGCTAACATTCTATTTATTCATTTATTTCTTTTGTTCTGTACAGAACAAGAGAGAGATACATTCTATAATGCATGCTGTAGATGCTCGCCTGGCCGTACGACCTAGTATGCTGCTCCAGATCACGGGAGCCGACAAGTGAAATGGCGTAAACATGTAAACATACACAAGCACGTAGAGTAAGAAGTAACTAAAATGACGGGTCGAGGCACGTCTATTGTGTATTTGCGAAAGGTTAAGCGGCACACTGATTCGGTACAGACTACGTGCCAAGCGGCTTGCGCAAGCTGATATTTTGCTTGTGGTGAATTCAGGGACAAGAGATTCCGTGCAGAGCACCCATCGCCTTCCCGGCTGGCACAGAATGTAGGCGAAAACTGCAACAATCGCAATGAGCTATGGGGCACTAGCAGACATGCGATAGCTGACAATGGACGAAACAGTTTTTCTGGTAGGTGGGTGATAGATGTTTATCGACAAGGGATCGAATGTTATCGAGCCATCGGTGTAGATGTGGAACGTCTATTGAAACAAAAGAACAAAAAAACAAAAACAAAACAAAAGGGCAGATAGGTTGGGTTGAGGTGTACTGCTGTAGCTGACTACTCTACGCTGGCGCAAGGGCTGACGATGAGAACAGAACGAAGAGGCGGCTAAGTAGACTACGAGCGGGCCAAGTGAAAGTCTATATAGTCCAAACACTCACTCATTAAGATATCAAGTAAGATGTGGGTGTTCTGAAAGCTAGATTCACTGTCAAACCAAGGACCCACAGTAACGTGCTGAAAACGATGACCAGACTTGAACCATCTTCGACGAACAGGTAAGTGCGTGGACGCAAGGGTGACGCCAGGCCGCCGCGCATGCGAATGCGGGACGCGAGCCTGATCACCACGAATTGTTGCGGCTGTACTTTTCAGCGGAGAAAATTTTGGCGTTGGCTGCGACCAGACAAACCTGGGCCGTGCAGAGAAGCTTGTTTTTTAACTCCCGGACCTGAGACGTCTGGAGGGCGTGGACAACTCTTGTTGAGCTCACACAGCAAATGTGGGTCGACTGGAGTGCTACAGAATCATCGTCGTAAGGCGCAGCACCAGCTCGAGTCACGTGTCCAGGGCCGTGAAAACCCAAAGGCTGCCTCACGTGTGATCCATTTAGGAGAACGAGCTGACTTTGAAGGTTCACTTTTGGCACAACCAAGAAGGCGCGTGCTGCGTGCATATTTTGCACTTTGGTTAGAACGCACCGTACCACGGCTACCCTTGTTTGATCAATAGAGGTGTAGAACAGCGCAGTGACATTTCAGCAGCTTTAGCGCATTCGAGGCGTACTAGCGCGGTACATGAATACCCGAAGGATAAAGCGCAGAGCCTTGGCAGACACATCTGATGACGCTGTGTTCAACCGGAGCACGCTGAACTCTAATTGCAGTTAGAACTGTTCTGCTTATCTGAATGTTCCCGCGATATACAATAAAAATATAAATACATGATCATGCTAAAATAAGTAAATGAACAAAAACTGACAGCGAAACAAACAAAGAACACAACATCGCAGCGGAGAGTTCACTGAATCTGTCCATGCCGCTTCCCCAATGCATATAGTCCTTATACATTGGTGCAAGAGACCTTCACGTACTAAATGGATGGTTAAGTCTAAACACGCGCCTCCGTTGAAGATCTGCCCACAGTACAGATCATAAGCGCATCACTTGATTTATAACTGAACAGAAGTACTTTAAAACCCTTATCTAACTCGGTGTCCACTAAGAAATCTTTCAAGACATACGCTTGCCTTTTGCCGGAGATGACTTTCCGACCATATTGTTAATTACATTAGCCTATGCTGCATGGTATTGCCATTTTATACTTTCAAAGTTTCAAATCACTCTTCTCTTTAACACCCCGGCTACCAGAACAGAAGTTCAGAGCAAGATTAAGGCTTGACCCGAGTGGTCGAACAAGTATCGTCGCTGCACACCTCGTTTCGACAAGGGGATTCATTGCTGCCCTGACGAAGGCAACTCGATCACCTCGTTAAAATGTTATGTCTCCAGCGACATCATTCCTTGTTCGACCCCTTTTATTCACTACTACCAGCGTATACCAATGAATAAACCAAAGGATGATGAAAACGTGGGATGCATTTTACAAACGTCCCGTCATCGGGACGTTTGTCACCGTCCCATCGCAACCGTCCCGTTATCCGGCAGAGGCGGAAATCCAAAATGGCTTGCGAATCGGGTGTCTCCAGGCATATGTAAGTCAACTGTATACGGAGCTCTCAATCTGCGCAGGATATACACAAGTGACATGCGTGTCACGTATGGCACGCCCCGAGGCAATCTGTTCTCGCGCCGCCGCCGCAAACCCTGCATTCCGGTCACTCGCGCGTATACCCCTCCCGGACGAGATAGCGCTTCGACTCACTCAATGGCCCCCGCGCCGCCCTAATTGCGCCCTCATGGTGGCGGGCCATCGGACAATTGACGTGCGCTGGGCCACTGACGCCTCGCCCATCGCTTTCCCCACTCTTCACGCACGCCAATTTCCCGCCTCCGGGATGTGTGTCGCGGTGGTTAGCCGAGGGCAGCTGCTTGAGTGTAACAATGGACGTGACAGCAAAGAAGCGAGAACAAAACAAACAGCGTGCAGCGAATGCCAACCCGCTAACAAGCTCGCCACGAAACTCTCTTCCTAGTACGTGCGGTGCTCCGCCGTTTCGTGGACCGGCAGAGTCGGCAGAGGCTTTCCGATTACGGGAACCGACGTGCGTCACTTAAACCTTCGCTTTCTCTACTTGATAAGGAAGTGTAGTTCTTGACGGGGCATTTGCTCTCGTTATAAACGCGCATTGTCTAGATGTGTGTCTATTTCGTCGCTACTGTTAAGGCGCATGTTGTACTGTATCTGTTGTTTCTATGTGGGGGCTGCTGCTGCTAGTGTGCATGCTGTATTGACAGCGATCGTGGTGTACAGGCTCGTCTCCCTCAAGGAATAAAATCAGTTAGTAGAAGTGTGTTCCTTTGTCTTTGTTGTTTTCGCGCCATAATAAAACTTATACTAGCCAAATTATAAAAAAAATTGGCTACTATAAGTCTAGGCCCAATCACACGCGGATACGCCAATGAGTGCTTGACTGGCGTTTTAACAACTAGACGGATGGTCTGTGGTTTCCTCATTTATTCAACTGTGTCGGAACTTAATGTGAACCTCGAACAACATTTGACACGTCCAGGTCCATCCCAAGCGTAGTTCCAACAATTTGCTCCCCAATATCAAACGATTGCTCCAAATAGATGGATTGCACTAGTTAACTGAATCTTTTCACACATATAGTGCAGTCTTGACAGGCTAAAGTGCGATCATAAATGCGCTGGGATAAGGAGAACGTACATAAACAATCTAAAACCATCTGCAATCGCATACGGGGCAACAAGCCACTTATGAGTTTATGTTGTGGAACCAATGTCTTGAAAACTATAATCAAGGCTTCTTATGTAAAAGTGCTGTGGGTCTCTAGATACGGGCCCTTAATGACACGTCATTTGTTACCTTAAAAATATGGAAACACCATGCTCTTATCAACATACTCATGGTGCGCTGGAAAATACCTTTAAAAGCACCACGACTACTGTGATGGCAGTGACCCATTAAGGCCAAGCAGTCAATTTTGTATGCGTTCTGCCAGCAATGTGTGCGACAAGATGGCAAAGGCTTCGTGCAACCTGCGCTTTACAATGAGCCTTTCTCATGATAACGAAGAGTGCCAGCGCGAAGCCGTTGGCACCAGGCGAAGGCTAGCTGCGCGCGGAGAGCAAATCCTGCGAGAGGCGATGTGCAGGTGTGTGCCAATGCGACAGGGAAGCCACAGCTTGTACCGATGAAGCGTCTATTGCAGAAATATGGCTTCAGAGCTAACTCCTTGCTACTCTTAATGTATCTCTGCTGTCGAATACATCTGCCGCTTCGTACTTTCTTAGTTTTCCTTCAGAGAGAAGGACAATTGGTGGTCTCGAAACGCGAATCAAATGCTTTCTTTTGTATTGGTTCCCCCACAGGACGTGTTCGAGCTCGTAAACACACCTGTTTGAGGCGGCGCTGGTACTCCGTGCTTTTCGACCTCATCGAAATGCGGCCGATATAGCTGGGAATAAACCCGCGATTTTGCGCTTAGCAACGCAATGCTATTGCTATACTAATAAACCGCGGCTTGTTAACGACAGCTTCTCTGTATAAGTAAGTTTGATGCCAATGGGTTTGAAAGATTTCTTGTATCTAGCTAATCTCTTTTGGCGCTCGAAGTTTACCTATTCTCGTGTAAAGTCGAACGTGTTTTCATTGCAACGCAACGAAGTCCTTCTTTCATCCTCCTCCTATTTTTATGTCCACTGCAGGACGAAGGCGTCTCCCATGCGTTCTTCGATTACCCCTGTCTTGCGCTAGCTGAATCCAACTTGCGCCTGCAAATTTCCTCATTTCATCACCACACCAATTTTCTGCCGTCTCCGACAGCTCTTCCTTGCCCTTGGAATCCATTCTGTAACTCTAATAGTCCACGGTTATCGGCTGTACGCATTACGTGGCCTGCCCAGCTTCATTTTAACGCGATCGCGTTAAGGGCCCCGTGTCGCAGAAAATCCGGCATCGGCGTCAGCGCCGGCGTGCGTGGCGGAGAAAATCCTCCCGAACCACCCCGACCACGCAGGCCCTCCACGTGGTGCAAGGTTTTGGTGAACGAAAACTGAATTTCTCACAGTGAAATCCGTCAGAAAGAATGGTAAAGTACGACTTAACCACAGCCTACAGACACGGTGGCGTGGGATTGTAATTTGAATGTACGAGAAAACATAATTCTGTTACGAGGAAAATAAACACAAGCCCCTTTTCCAGCATTTCTACCATACTAACAGCGGCGCGCTCGGGTAGCTTACTTGCGAAAATACTATCCAGATGGCGCTCGCATCCTCGGCAGGTCAAATTGGGATTTCGCCTGCCGAATGCGTTTTCGACACGCGCGGGCGTAGGGGCAATAGCAAACAATTAATAAAATAATAAAAAAATGTGCTAGGGCCTTCACATTTTATTTCAGACGACTTATAATGCCCATGAAAAAACGTCTTCCAGCAATGCATTCTGTTTAAAAGTGAAACCGACTTTAAGGGGATCGGTGTAAGCTTAGTCTTTGTAAGCTGGCTTTCCCAGTTCTGTGTTGCAGTGAAGCCCACTGAAAGAAAAACGCGATGCGAACGGGGCCCGATAACGCTATCGCGTTCCGCTCTTAAAGGCGAAGCTTAAGCGTCCTCCAATTTTTATTCTCCTAGTGTCAACCAGAATATCGGCTGTCCCAGTTAGCTCTCTGATGCACACCGCTCTCTTCAGGTCTCTTGGCGTTACGCCTAATAATTTCGTTCCATCGCTGCTTGCGCGGTCCTTAACCTGTTCTCGGGCATCTTTATTAAGCTCCAAGTCCTTCTTTACCAGTAAAAATTACAGCAACCAGCCCCCCCCCCCCCCCCTCCCCCGCATTGATCTATTTCAGAGTCGCTCTTCAATCGTGTTCTTCCCTGTAGCCGGTCTCGCAGCACAATGACACGTCACTAATTGTGCGACACTTAATCAGTTTAAGACAACTTTGAAGCCGAAGTTTCGCGGCCCTTATAGATCGGACTTTGTGCAACATGTAGCAACAAAAGCCCGCGTGTGTATTGCGCGGTCTTAGGACGGCTCTGGTCTTGTAGCTCACCGATGCGGCGAAGGCGCTATAGATAAGCCAACAGGAAGGCGGAAGCTTAGCGCTCAATAAGAACTTTCTAAGGAAGCTGGCGAACACGATGCGGGTAATTGTGCTACTCAAAAAAAAAAAAAAAATTGCCCGCGCGCTCAATAGGGCGTGTCTCGCGGTGCGGCCGCTCCGTGCGGGAAGTTTCCCCGGCCGGCTCGCGCACAAGCGCCTCGGGACGCGGCCACTCCCACTTTCGATTTCAACCAACTCGCCTCGATTGGGTGCGGAACCACGCTGCTGGACCGGAGAGCGGTGGTAACACGATGCCATCGAATGTTCGCGTATACGCGCTCACTCCCGCGAGTGCCCGGAAAATCAGTCTTAACAAAGCGACGTAGAGCGCGATTTGCCGAGAAGTGGTTCTCTGCAGAAAAGCGTTGTAGTGTAAGTGGTCTGTGAACCGGGCAAAACAAGCCATCGGAGGGCCGGCTATACCAATACCGTCGACAACATAATGCAGCGACTCACCGCTGTAAAAGCAAGAACAAGATAGGTGTAGAAAAAGCTGAAGAAATGAACAGAGCAACAAAACATCACGTGAATCAATCGTGCGCTGCCATTTGACATTAAAATGGGCACCGCGCTATACACATTGCTAGAAGGCATGGTATACGTGAACATTCAACCTTATGCTCATCGTAAGTTACGAGCACAGTTGCACAGACAGTAAACGCAAGGCTATATCAGCACACTAGAGATAAAGTAAGAGTAGAAATAACCTGGTCGACAGCGCAAATAACAGACCATCACTACTGTCTTTACACGCAACTAAAGGACAGTGCACTCAAAGGCTGATGAAGAAAAGACCCTCAACTGATACTGTAAGTTGAAAACGTCCGATGTGCTGCACGCTTCGGAGACCGCGCTCGAAACGTATACATATAGTGTATACGCCCAGCTTGGGCGCACCAATTAGGTAATTCCATGAAAGTGTTGGCCCAAGGATGGCACACGCTTTTATAGGCATTGAACCACAACGCAACACCATGTCTGCTGTTATATGCATCTTCTGTGAATCTTACCAGTGTATGAAGTGGCATATGATAACCGAGACGACACTGAGTTGGGCAGATTATATATAGTGTGATTCTTTAAAAGGTAAGCGTACTATACGGCACAATTTTTACTAAGGAGAACGAAGGACGCATATTATTTGGCATATGTAGGCTTTTTTTCACCTTTCTTCCTTCGACACTTGGAAATAATAGCTCTTTTACGCTCCATTTACCATCGATGCCATCCTGGTACACCGATGCCTGCAACAGATGCGAGAGAAGACCCATAACGAAGAACACGACTGTCTCATAAATCAATAAGAAGAAATCAATACAAGCGATAGAATGAAGTCATCGGTGTTAACGGGCCGACGGGCCAATGATTTAAGATTGGTTCTTGTTGGGGTGTTGGTTTATATCCATAGAAATCCCTGTTGAATAGCAAATGAAGACGAAGACATGGTTAGAAACACGCGCACAAAACAAACACGACGATATTACCGTTTGTGTTCCCGACGTGTTTTTGACCCTTTTCGCGGCGATCCCGTGGGCGCTGCCATGTTTGATCACGTGCTGACTCGTCCATTGCTTGCCTCAATGCCTCCGTTGCCTCCGTGTTTACAATGGATGTGTATTACGCCGGTGCGGCTTAGAAAACCTCTGTAATGTGGAAAGTTGGGCTACTTGGTGATAACATCATACCGTATTGGTGTAGCAGCGCACTGACAAGGACAAAGTGGAGAGACACAAGAATACAGCAGCGAGTGTCGTGTATTCTGTGTCTCTCCACTTTGTCCTTGTCAGTGCGCTGCTACACCAATACGGTATGATAGCAAACCTCTGTTCGGGAAATATCGTAGACGGGATGGGGTGTGGGCGACACGAAGCTTTGCCCGCAGTTTCAGAGAACATGTGAAAGCGCTTTCGGAGGATTAAGCTATGCCAAACGGCGCGAGCAGCGCATATTGTGCTTGCTCTAAAAGCGGGGCTAACTATGTATTCGAAGCTATCCGAACTTTCCGCTCATGAATTGAATCAGGATTGTGGTTTGTGGTTGTCGTTGTTTATTTGGCAAATATTTAAAGCGGCGGTTGTCATCTGACTCAGTAAGGTCCTCGGTATTTTCTGCCTAATCGCTCGTGGGTGTGCTCAATTACGTCAGATTTGTCCTTGCTGTGCACAATGCTTGAAACGTAGCTGTTCTGCACATTGTAATACCTTGTAGCAAATGCGTATTATCGCTAGTAATTCGCTTACTCTTGTGGACCGTCACGAAACATAGAGATTTGAACATTCGTGCGCCATAGGTGTAGTCCGTCATTTATTGTGCGTATACAGTGCGCATATATTCAAGTGTGCGTCCATTCACTCATTCTTGACAAGTTGGCGAAAGAGTGGGCGTAAGTTTCCGTGCCGGTTGGGGTAGATGTGTGTAGAAGCTGTGCACGAAACCTACCATGACAGGACGCGGCGCTGCTCCCTTTGTCATTGTTTAACGAGTGGTACTCACTCTTGCAGACGTTCTGGGGCTGCAGCCCTTCCTTGGAAGGTTAGCGATACAATGCTGGCGGATGAGCAAATTTCTGTATTCCCGAGGAAAGCCGTACATCTCGAAGTGCCGGTAACACGTTCGGACAGTGCAGCAGCGGTCCGCGAACTGGCCACACAGATTCATTCCATTCTTAACATGCCAGTCACTATTCTTGCAGCCAACTACTGCACACGATTTCAATCCGCATGATTCAATCTAGCATGATTGGAGCACAGTGCGTTAGCGAAAACTCAGTTGCATTTACTACAGCTGATCGCACAGAAGCAGGTAGAAGCTGTAATGGTTTCGTATTCGAGCGCGGTCGCTGAGGAGATGTATGGCGCGCTGCCGTAAGCGCCATCTCGTTTCTCTAGAACAAACTGCTCCGTGAAAAGGGTCAATATAGTCGTGTTCGTCTTCATTTTTTGCCCATTCGCCACTGGCATTGATACTTTACGTACACTTTAGGTATTTTAGTTCAAGCCCAGAACTCTTAATCGAAGGCTTGTTCGATTTCTAGCTGATCTTTAGCCTGCTGGCTCTTTGTAAAATAACGCTTTCCAGTGCTCGCATTCAACCCTTCCTTAGAGCTGGAACTGCACC
>NC_051163.1:122734248-122832916 GCF_013339745.2 Dermacentor silvarum | reverse complement strand
TATTCCCACGGTGATTACCTTTCCAACAGGACCGGTCACCGATCACACGTCGCTGCGTGTCAAGGAGTTCAGCCGAGCAGCACATGCAGCTACTGGAAAGGGCCTCCAAAAGGAGCGGACCTGAATGTGATAGAGAACGGTTGGCCGTCGAAGGCTTCTTTGCAAGGAAGCCCCTTTATTTTTCCCGCGACTTTTGGACCATGTGGGCGCAATTCCAACGAGTACAAAGGCTAAAGCCGCTCGGGCATAACGTTCGAATCCACTTAACGACTCGTTACCGTCCAGAATATCTGCAGTCGTTTGCTGGAAGTGGTCACTGACTCGCTATTAGCTTGCTCATGTTTTTTATATTTGTTGCTCCAATGGTCTTGTTTAACTTGTTGCAAAAGTGCATTTCTGGAATAAAAAGTTTAATAATTAATCCGCTCTTACACCACCTCACGTTTTTTCCTTCACCCCAATCTTCATCCAGATGGACCTTGAATGCACGTATCAGCTCGCGAACAAAAAATGCGGCTAGCAGACGACGAACAAGCGTATCGATGACGGATGCGCGCGGTGGAAAGATGTTTCGCAACCATGCGGCCATGTGCAATTTTTCCAACGATGGTCTTCGCGGCGCTGATAGTGCCGTCGGGCCCGCTCTCCCCTGTTCACCCTAACAGTCTCCATTCGCATGTACATGCATTTTCTTTTTCAGAGATGGCAGAACTCTGGTGGGAACTATGGATCGGCTAAGGCAAATTGAAAACGTCCTGACATCCTCAAAAAAAAATTTTTTTTTATGCAAGCAATACATGTTTTGAGCATATGAACGAAGGAACATTGCACTGCGAAGCAATTGATACTTCGTACACGAACTAAAGAAGGACATTAGACCATAACCATAACATAACCGGGTTACCATAACAGAAACCCGTTTGTTACCCAACACACTGGGGAGGCGGCAGAAGCGGAAGGTAAAAATGTAGATGCACACCAAGCACACAAAACAATTATCTCCGCTCATGATCACTGCACAAGATCACTATTAACGCCCATTGAGACCTATTCCATTTGTGCAGGCATGTTGTCCTCAAGAATTGTGACGTGTTTGTCAGCCTGCTGCGACGGCTGATGAGGTCGGCATTTCAACGCGACACCGGAGGGGTATTCTGTGAGAGTCCCCCAGGTGCACTTGTCCATTTCCAGGCCGCCGCTGATTGGCTGTAGCAGTACGAGCGAGGTGGAGACTGGCTGGGGGGCGCCAGCTGTCTCCTTCTCACTGGTACCGGCAAGACCAGTTAGTGAGCACTTCAAGCAGTAGTTTAAATATGGACCGCGCACTGGGTACCGTGAGACGGGGCGCGATGGAGGGCTCCGGATTAATTTTGATCATTTGGGTTTCTTTTCAACGCGAATGCAACCGAGAGTTTCTGGATGCAACCTCCATAGAAATTCGACAAGAAATGCAACCCCAACCTCGTTCTAATTGCAATTCAATTCAATACAGTAATGTTGGAGTTTTGCGCGCGAGAACCCCAGATATGATGAGGCCCCGCAGCAGTGGGAGACCCCGGATTAATTTTGACCACATCGGGTTCGTGCACCGAACGCACGGTTATTGCATTCCTCCCCCATCAAATGCGGGCCGCCATCACAGGAACCCTGCAACCTCGTCCGTGCTTAGCAGAGCACGCCGAAGCCGATAACCCACCGCAGCGGGTGTGCCGCGACCTCGAACCGCAAAAATGAAGCGCCGTAAACAATTGTGTAACCACATCCGGGCGGCAACAAGAGTGCCAGTATTATACTATTATTATTATTATTAGTAGTGTAGTAGTAGTAGTAGTAGTAGTATAGTAGTAGTAGTAGTAGTAGTAGTAGTAGTAGTAGTAGTAGTAGTATACTGGCGGGGAAACGTATACGAACTATAAGAGTGCGGCGGAATCCTGCATTTATAGCGCAGAAGAGAGAACGAGGACCGCAACTGATTCACCGCACTTCTCCCGAGCTATACATGCAGTGCATAATCCTAGTGTTCGAGGACGTTGGCCTCCGTCACAGAAGCCACTGCATCGGAGAACAGTCGCCCCTAAGTTGCTCGTCACTGCACCCGAGTCGGTCGACGACCTAATCCAGCTGCATGCCACCACTTCATGATTGACACAACTCTTAATATTCGCGCCTGAACAGTTCGGCGAGACGATACGGCCTGCCGCCACGTTTAGGTGGTAGAAGCGCACACTGAACGCTGTTCACGAACTCTTCGCTTTAAGGTTCATTGTCCCGAATCAGGAGTACTTACTGCGCCGCGTTTTCTCTGCTTTCTTTGTAAAGCGAAGCTGTCTTCGCTTACTCCCCGGGTTTGGTGTTCCCTGTCGGTTTCTCCGCCATATATATATAGTGGAACGCGCATATCTCTCATCTGAAGGGGGATCACAAAAAAGTTGGATATACAGGTAAATGTCATATATCACATAAACATTTCCAACACAAACTTTCAACGGGATTTTACTGCTGTTATTTATTCACAATAATTCGTTTATATGTGCGTTCCATATATCCGGTTCGACTGTATACTATATCGTTAAGCTGGGTATGTGCCCGAACAGGCAAGCTTCTGCACTGGGCCATTCATGGCCAATCCCTTAGAATGGATGTACCACTAGTACAGAGATGTATGAAATCGTAAATTTCAATAGACAAGTGCCGTACTTCACTGTGCCATACACACCTCTTATCAGCATCCGTCCCCCGACAAGCATCGCGCATCGCATTGATCGCCCTCGTATGCAGACGGCTACCAGGCAACAAGGCTGTGCTAGTCTCATCCGCTAACATAGACTGCTGCCACCACAGTTTCCTACAATAAACACTAGAGGGAACGCTGGCGCTGCGATCATTCAGCGACCATGGGAATGATGCTAGTTACACGGATTTGTCTAATCTCCGTGCTTGTGGATTCAGACGCGCTTCCTGTGGCTTCGTTTATTACGCTTTATCAGGGCTTAAACTGGCCTAAATTTTCAAGTAATTCCGCTTGTTCATGTGTCTGTGACGTAATTGTTCAATATCGGGCTTCTGCGCTAGAGGTCTGGTGTTCGAACCTGCAAGCCGGACAATTTTATTAATGCGTATTTACTTATTTATAACGCGGCACTTTCTTAAAAACGACTACTTTGCTAAGTCACGAAGCCATTTTAAGCCAGAAGGACGAAGTTTAGCACAAATCCATATACTACCCATCGTTTCAATGGTGGCCGAACTGCCCTGCTTGCAGTACGAGTCACATAAAACACTATAACGCCACAGTTGTCTCTAGTAATTGCATGAACTCTATGGCTGCTACCTCGTTAAGGTCAAATAAACTTCGCGTCATTTACATCCTAACGTTGCGTTGTATCTGCGTTTTTTATTTCATTTTTATTTTTTCTTACTGTGACGACAAGCACTGACTGTGGTGGTAAGGGCAAACGAGGGCAGCCCAACCGGAGGTCGAAAGACAGCATTAAGGAAAACTTCGGCATCAGAACGCAGAGGAATGAGTGCGCATAGCTACGTGGAAGAACTTCGCAGAAAAAAAAAAAAAAAAAAAAACAAAAAAAAAAAAAACACGAAGCCCACATCGTACAGCACTGGATACGCTTAACATTAGAAATACAACCTGCAGCGCGTCCAACGTGGAATTTCATCCATCGAAAATTCTAACATTATGCTGCACGCAGCTGGATGAGATAAATAACCACCACAACAGTCACGCTCGGAGCTACGCCATGTGTGTTGACCTTACGTTTGATTTGCCGGTTGAAACCGCGAGCGCAGGCTTGTGTCCAACGCTTTCATCCAGTCCGCCCTTGTTTCGCCAAGGAGGCTTTAAAAAAATTTGTTTTGAGCCCCATTGATTCCAGCATAGTAGTGTCCATTGTGACAGAAGGCAATACAAGGCGGCGAAGGCCGCAGAGACTGCCAGTAACACTTCTCAGCGAGGTTACAACACTTTGAACACCTCACGCGGGTGTATTCTGTCACGTGGTACTACTAATGACCACTAGTGTGTGCTGCACTGTGTGCTAGAACTCTCGAATTTCCAAGAGTTCACGAAACCCGACGAAAATGACTTGGCACGTGGTCAGCAGTACGAAAACAGTTCACTGAACCGGCGACATCTCTCCGGTAAGAAAAGCACAGAGAAAGCAAGGAGCGCATCCGGATTACATTGGGAGATAACTTTCTTATCTGTTACTGCAACCAAATAGTCCGCAGGGTTTGGCAGCGCTATAGTTTCGGAGTGCTATTCTGCAGACTAGTCACAATCCGTCATGAAAACCGAACCACCAGAGGTGACGTAGCCACCACGTTAGCCAATCAGAGCCGGCAACATGGCGAATTCGACAGTGTCCAGAATTTCTCGCAGCAGATACTGAACCGTAGTATAGCTCGCTGTACTAGCGACGGTTTCGCATTTGCCGGAACAGAGGATGAGCAAAGTGCGACAAAACACTTAGTGGTGTGCTTTGGGTAATATTTTGATCCCACAAAGCGAAACGTAACATTTTCGATACGCTTAATTGGTGCCCCCAGAACTCTGATGTACACTGGAAATCCAGTGTAGAGCCCATACTACGCTTTTGATATGCTGGAGGAAGTTTTCAGTGTAGATAGTTCAGCAAATGAATTACCAATACAGTAATTACCATATTAATTAACCTTTACTCAATTATTTCACTATT
Organism: Dermacentor silvarum; assembly: GCF_013339745.2. Taxonomy (NCBI): domain Eukaryota; kingdom Metazoa; phylum Arthropoda; class Arachnida; order Ixodida; family Ixodidae; genus Dermacentor; species Dermacentor silvarum. The sequence continues at coordinate 122,828,204 of NC_051163.1, read as the reverse complement.
TTCTTCATACCAATATACTCTCCACGGCGAGAAATGAATGTAAACAAGTTTTAACTTTCTCTGATGTTGAATGGTGTTCGGGCTTTGCGGGATTAATATATGTGCTGTAGTAAATAAATAAGACGCTTATAATTTATGTTCCCCAACATAAACGAACGCGAATGAGACTATTTTCTGGAACTATTTTCTGGATCGGAGTGCTTCCGTACAACTTTCCTTTCGTTGCTACAGAAAGTTGCCAGCGAATGTAACACACGAGGCAGTGAGCATCGTGTATAAGACCACATGACCACCGACAGACAACCAGCAAAGAACGCCTATAGAAACGACAAGTCTGGAGTACGCGAAATATGAAAACAGCTGTGAGAACGGAAGCAGCGCGACGACTGTGCGAGCAAACTTTTTCTCTGGCTACAAAACGAAAGACCTTGCCCATGTTTCACGCGTTCACTAACTTCTGGCGTGTCTGGTTCACTTCTGGTTATGATTCCACACGTGCCACTGATTTTTTTTTCCTGTATTTTCATGCGTAGCCGTTCTAATACGCGATTTATCTCTGTCGGTTACAGCTTTCCTATTTTATTACCTTCTTGATGTGCGCAGCATATCCTACATCTATAAATCCGATGCTTTCGTGAAAAAAAACAAAAGTCGGGAGTTAAGAGCTCGTGTGTGTACGTGTGTCTTGCGCCTACACCACGGTCCACCACTAAGTCCTATATCAACACGCGAGGGGCACCGTTGCCTATTTCAACGAGCCAAGGTTCATTACAAAGTGCACGGGCTAAATTTACCGCGGTGAAAAATGCGGCCGGGAAACGAACCCGTGACCTTGTGCCCAGAAGCAGGAAGCCACAGTAGCCGAGCCACTGTGTGCGGCGGAAAAAAAAAAAAAAAAAAAAAAAAAAAAAAAAAAAAAAAAAAAAAAAACAACGAGAATAAAAAAGCAGGTGGTCACGTGAAGGCGACGGCCTATCCACGACGCCGTGTGCGAGTGCCGTTTTGGGGAAGCCGTTCATCACGCGTTCGGTGCGCGTTGGGATTCGCTCTGCGTCGCCGCTAAACAAAGCGTCGCCGCACGCGTTTTTAGAGTGACACTTGTGCTGGGCGTGCGATTGCGCGCTTACGTGCTACGACGGCCCCAGGTGGGCATGCAGACTATACCGCTCGTCTGCGTTCCGAGAGCTCAAAGAGCCCGACGAAATGGCAGGGCACGTTAGAATTTAAAGTGTTAAAAATGTTTGGTGAGAAAGACTGAAGAAGTATATCAATTTTTGTAACACCATTTTGTGTTCTCTTCTGTTGGCTTCTTTTTGCCGTGATTTCAACAAAGTAATATGTTTATTGTTATTCCGTTCTTTTACACAAAAAGCTGTTACATAGTTCAATGCATTAAGGTACAGCTTTCATGTAGTACGAAGAGCCAAACGTTGTATGCGGCTGTAACAGATCCTATACATGTACATTAATACACGCTATGTAGAAAATATGATATCTGACCAGTGACCACCCTAACAAGACATCTGCCGCCAGGACACCCGGCACTACGTGACACATCCAAGTATCCACTCCAGGAGTTTCCATAGCCATGCTCCGAGACTCGCCCTACTTGTAGCTGTACCTTATTCAGAAAAGTCTCAAGCATGCGAGATGTCTGCCTACGCTTGCTTGGCTGGTGAAGCTGCACATAAATGTTAACTGAAGATATGAAAGAGACAAACAAATCACATTCGCTCACAGCATTGACCCCAAATTTTTAACATTACCGTATTGGGACAAATTCTGTTAAAATAAAGAAAAAGATGTTTTTGACAATAAATAGGAAAAAGTGAATTTCTTACAATAAAATAATGTTGTTTTTTTTTCATCAGAATAAATTTCTTGTAGCAAAAAAGGAAACTTTCTGTTTTCTCTTATATTTTTTTCACATTAATTTTTTTCAGTGACGAGCTTGCAACAATGACACAGTTTGCAACACGTATATAGATTTTCATTAGTGTTTTAAACGGAAAAACCTGTCGGACAGGTTTAAGGGCAGAAATCTGCTCAACAGATTGGAAAATTGTGCCTGCAATTCTCTTCATACACATAGCTGAAAGGCAATGCCGAAACAGCCTCTTCGCTGAAGCTGTTCACTGAAGTGAATTTATTTATTTTAGTTGTTTACAGAATCACAACAAGTAGCACCCGCTGTCTGAGTTACAAAACCTTTCGAATACGTTTATGGAGCTTGTTCAATTTGTTAAAGGCATTCAGAAAATAGGTCAAAAATTGCCTGGTCATATTTCATTGCTATACACTGCTCTATGCAAATGATGGTAGCTATCACACCCCTCTTCAGGCTTTATACGCGGGTTACCGATCCCATACGCTCTACCAAGGCATCTTGAAAATTTATTTGGCTATACGATATGATTAACTATTCCGAAAATATACATCAATACCGTTCTTATATTTTTTTTATGAAGAAAGTTCGAACACCACAAAATTACAAAAACGCGACAGGCATTTAGCCTGTCGATTTAACCCAAGTTCGCTTATAAGTGGAACTGCATACCACTGTTGCTTACGACCGTTCCTAGCTAACATATGAGAGCGGCGAATCTGTCCTGTCTATCACTTACACATCGGATACCGCGCTAACCACGACCATGCCTCGTTAACCCAACATAACTACAACGCCGTCGACGAAGCTCAAAAAGATACCATGTCAAGTGGAACCAAACCACGCTGTTAAAATAGAGGCGAATGTCGCACAAGACTGCTTAGAGACACAACACGACCATCAAGTGCTTTCCTAAGAAGCGCTGCTCCGCCCACATTTAACAGCCGTCAAACACACCTGCAAGGGATGCTCGATCTGAAGCAAACGACGCAGTAGGTAGTTATTCCTACGCATGGATCGCAAATTGTATCCAGAAAAGTGACCTCATTTTAGCTCAACTGAAACCCGCGAAAATAATGCCTCGTTTTCGGTTCAGTTCTTGGAACATTTCTGAGCAAGGGTTCCGCTAGCGCGATTGAGCTGCAGCCCGGATTGACTTTCACGACCCCGCCGCTTGCAGCCGAACTTGATCGACCACACAGTGAACACTTTACAGAGGCGCATGGCCAAAACGAACTGTCCTGAGCTAACAGATACTTAACGTGACGTACAAAACACGTATCGCAAGCTCATCAACAACGATCATCTTTTGGAGTGTCAGCAACCGCGCCACGCACTTCGATGCTTTGAGAAGCTAAGCGATCACGTGTACTGAACGTTGCAATTTCGCTATGACTAAGCAAGGCGCGCCGATTCAAATGTCACCCATTCTCATACAAACAATGGGATTCGGGCCAGTTACATGCAATCGTTTCCGGCGGCTGCGATCGTCTAAATTGATTTCGATGGCGCCGCGTTGCCTTGCATTGCGCTGCTCGGATATACGTAGACATTGTCTTTGACAAAACAAAGATCTCTGTTTTTGTTATCTTCTGCGCACCGACTACGCAACACACCAAAGTGCGCGATCCTCGAATGATCTGCATAGCGGTTAATGTGGGCCAAGGCTTGTTGGGAAAAGAAAAATCGACTTGCGTAAGCATCACAATGAAGGGCCGCGACTGCCCCACCGCGGCTTTCGCGACATTAACCAGTCTTACCCCATTCAGGCTACACGCCACTAACTGACGGACGTTTCGTCACAAGCAAAACGGCGCCGGTGGACCGGGCGCACGCAAAAGCGTGCACTGGCTGTGTTAGCATCGCCTCGTGTCCCCGATTAACGGCGTTCCGCGGGGCAGCAGCCGGCGCCGCTAGCGAGGAAAAGAGAGGGCAGAGCCGTCGGGGCACTTACCATGGCGAAGAGACGGTATTCCTGGCGGGGTTAAGCCGACGGCCCCGCTAGACTACGACGGCACGGGGTCGCGACGAGAAACGGCGCAGCCATGAACGCCGTCTCGCAGGGAGAGCACGCACGCAGGCCGAGCCGAAACGTCTCGCGCGCGCGCTACAACCGCCATGACAGCACCGTGCAACAAAACAGAGGAGCCACAACTTCCGGCCGGCCGGCCGGCCAAACCACCACGACGACGACCACTGGCACAACGCACGGGGAAAAGAACACTGCACACGTCGTCTACCGCCGCTCACAGTCGGCGCGACGGGCTGGCGGCAAAGCTTGACATGTCTTCGTTACTTCACCCTCTCGCGACGGTGACGACGACCAGGGCAGGCGCGTACAAAAGATGTTGACGGGAGGGGGTTCGCCACACAATCGCAGAAACGGAACCCGGTCAACTCCGCGGCTGCGAGCGAACGCACGAACTCGACGGGCGCCGCGCGCAAAACCCGCTCCCGCACCGCTCCGGCCACCTGGCCCAACACGCGCGCCGCGCACCTGGGAGAACAGAAGGGAGACGGGCTCTAACCAATGAAAACGCGCCGTCGCCTTTGAACAACCGTGACGTCACCCTGCGTCATGACTTGAACGAAGTACGCGGCAGCTAACTCGCGAGCGCGCCGCGCGCGCCAAAAAACGCTTCGGTTTCTCCCAATGGAGCGACGAGACGTCATCCGTGACGTTTACGTTGCGGACGCTTACGTCACGAGGAGCTCATCGGGGTCCGCTCTCTGCAACCGAAAGCACCCTGGCGCGAAACGGGTGCGTTGGATTTTGCGCGCCAGCGTCATACGTCACGTTGCCAGCGCGAAGAGTAGACGGCGAAATAAGGCGATCGCAGGAATGCCGGAAAGGAGGACCGGAACGCGCGGCGGCGGCGGTCGTCTCGGGCCGCGATGCGCGCCCCAAGGCGCAACAGGTCGCGCTGCCGCCGCGCACGGTCGGTGGCGGCGGCGACGGAGGTCGGCGTCCTCTTGCTCGGCGCCGGCGTTCCTCGGGCGGTGGACGGTGAACGCGGAAATACGGCGCCCCTCCGGCCGGAGGAGACAAATGCCAGAGACAGGCACCCCCCCTCAACCCCTTCTGCTGCGTGATTTTCATTCATTTATTTCGCAGCTGAGGTGCCGCAACTGTTCGCGAGCCATGCGAAGCCCGCTTGACTACTCGGCCGTTTCGAGTACTGCTTGCGACATGGCCGCTCGTTGTTTTTCTTATCGGCTTAACTATGCTGCTGTCGTTAAGTGGAAGGATTTGAAATACTTGCGCTGCCCCCCTACCGAACACTTCTCTCTCTCTCTCTCTCTCTCTCTCTCTCTTCTGTCGCGCTTGCTTCCGTCGTTTTTAGAGACAGTGGTTTTACTCTGTCAAAGTGTTGAAAGAAAACGCGAATGAAACGGGGGGATTTTCGAACGCTGTAGACGATGTAAGTGAATGAAGAAAGTAAGTCACCCTGGTACAAATGCAACGTTGTGTGCGGCATTAATAAACTACTTCCCCGGCATTCCATCACACTTTCACGCTAAGTTCTGTTTCACGTGTTTTTAGCATAACATTTACACACATTCTGAAAGGCACGCACAAAACTTCACGTTTTAAACAATAAGTCAAGAAGTGCATCAACGGTACTTATAAGTGAGCAGTATCTTGAGATATCTTCGTGAGTAAAGGTCATTTTTCCGCTCGATCAATTCGAAGTAAATTAATTTCGAAACGAAAAGAAATAAAATCGAGGGGTCGTACACCGAACAATTTCAGCCCATAAAATCAATGGCCACTTGGAAATGGAAATAAAAAGGGGCGAAGACATCTTTGTCCCAGTGCCTTTTTATTTCCATTGTTGCGCAAAGTGGCCATAGGTTTTATGTTCTGAAATTGTTCGCTAGGGAACTGAATAGCCCAGCAACACGTACTACTGGGTCGTACAACGCATTGAAAGCTTCCCATTTCGACCCCTTAGCAAAACAAAACTAAGCTGTCAGTTGTAGCTTGACTGAGAAAAAAATAAATCTTCATGTCGAAAGAGAAAGTAAGGATCATCAAGAAATGAGTTTTATAGGACTAATACACTGAAACACCAGATAAGCTTATGCTATTGTAAAACTACATTTGAATATTTTGGCCTTGAAATACTGAACATTAGAGGAGAGAGAAAACCAAAAACAAAACAAATAAGCGACGCATTTCTAAATGCCCTCCCTAATTGCGGCGCCGATGACGTCAGTGCGATGCCGGTTTTCGTCGTCCGTTCCTCTTTCTCTCTCTCTTTTGAGGGGTTGGGGATCGGGAAGGTGCTTCTGCAGGATAAGGTCGCAACATTTTCGAGGTTGAATGTGCGCTTAGTTGCTAACGCATCGCGTTCCTTTTCTAAAGATGAACACGAAACTAGACCGAAACTGGTGCAGTCAAAAGTAATGATGTTAAGGGACGCTTAGTGTGGGTCACTTTGAGGAGACGTCGCCAGCCTTCATAATTTCGGCTATTTTCTGGCTGTGTACATTGTATTCCAGAAATGGAATGAGCCAATCAAATATATATATAGTATATATATATATATATATATATATATATAGAGAAAGTCAGAAGCACAACTTCGCGGTTATCTTAGGTTTAATATTTTCCCAACAGTTTCGGTCGGTGGACCGACCCTTGAAAAAGGTCGGTCCACCGACCGAAACTGTTGCGAAAATATTAAACCTAAGATAACCGCGAAGTTGTGCTTCTGACTTTCCTACCTAAAATAACGCTTGGCCCATTGAAAAAATCCATTACTACTATATATATATATATATATATAAGCGACAAGTTGTCTTTTCTTTCTCTTATCATTTCTGTTTTTCTTTATTAAGGATCGAAAGCTTTTCCAAACCTTATTCATGAATAATCTACACTCGAATAAAAAACAACACTTAAACTGCCATATGCTTCCGTTGGATTCATATGCTCTAAACCAACAAATGAAGCTTGTGGCCTGTCATTCAGTGTTGGCCGAACACATTTAGCCGGAAAGTTCGTACTCAACGCTGATACTCGGCAAGAAAAACATTTTTTTCTGGTATGTTGCCTGTAGGCAAACTCGTCCATATAGGATTATATTTGTTGCCATTTTCTGAACTGCGCCCTCATAGGTGGCTCACACATTCGCCCAGTCGCACTAATATTAGCCCTGTTGTTAAGGATGAGAGGGATTAATTTAGAGATGTTCTAATAAAGACAACGATGGCCTAATGAATCCAGAAGGAAGGTCCCTGGGTGGTGCTTCCAAAGCCCGAAACTCGTCGTTCTGCAATTAGTCGTCTCGCAGTCAGCGTGGTAAAAGAAACGCAATGCCTTTTATACGCGACACCGGTTGAAGGGACAAGAACGAGTGTAGCTCAGCGACGTCGGCATACGTAATTGGTATCGGTGACAGTGTTCAGCAGCGCTGGATTCCACAAGTCGGGGACAACTGTACTTGGCATTGCGGTGGAAGCTACAGAACCGAAACGCATGCCTGCCCTGCGCGCCAATAAATATTACTAATATCTTTCTCATTAACCTAGCTCAAATAAATACTGCTTTATTTATTGTGAAGCTAAAACAATTATGGGAAGTCGTAGGTAAAATAAAATTATTGTTCACTTTGCAAAAAACATTATACATATGTCTTAGACAGCACTATGTTTTCTACACGCCTGCTCTCCGCAGTAAACATGGCGTCCCCGACGTATGCTGGTCCGTTTGCGGCCGCAAAACTCGCCGTTTAGTTCTCCGAGAAAAATATACTTGAAATGTGACAGAGAGTGGCTCTCAAAACATACCGAGCAGGTGGTATTCAACGTGCATGCTGGTGTAAGGCTCTCTCTCATTCACATTTTGCATGTATACATTTTTGTAAACGCGTTAACGCGGCGACCAAGCAAAACGGAAACTCGAACTGAAATCGGCTGCAAGCTACCGGACAACTAGCCGAGTAAGACGAATGTGCAGAAGCCTCGCCTCTGTAGCCTTCGCTGCACTGCCAAGATAAACGGCCCCGAGTGTAGTGGAGTAACCAGGAGTTTAAAAGAGGAAAAAAAAAAAAGTTTTTTCAGGGGGGGGGGGGGGGGGGGGGGGTGGCAGGTATGGGGCGGGGCAGGCGGGTGTTGTTACACGTCGTTTAATGCCAGATATCAGGGGCGTAGCCAGAAATTTTTTTCGGGGGGGGGTTCACCGGCCCGACCGGGGGGGGGGCAAGCTTCTGCTTTCCTCTAGGTCACGTGATCGATAATAAATGTCGGTAGTTTAAGCACACTCTATACATGTATATCAAAGACATGGGACCCCCCCCCCCCCCCCCCCCCCCTCGCGTGTGCTTGTGAAGAAATTAAGTAATAAGTAAAGTAAGCTCAGTAAATACAGTAAGTACGACAGGTACAGTGGGCGTTTGGAGCAACGGTCTCTCATCGCGCCACTGAATGGACCAGTCTTCGAAAACGCATCATTGAGACGACCCATTCGATCGGAGAAGACATCGTTAATTGTTAATTTTCGTTAAGCGTAGATGGCGTCGTCCTCGTCGGGGCGAAGTGCGTTTCACAAGTCAAGGACGGCTATACGCGTGAAAATGCACGTGTGACCAGGCTATACCTACTCCCATAGCAATAGCTTGTTCGCTTCGTCTTTGCGCTAGAAAACTTAAATACGCGCAAAAATGCGTAAGGCTTTTTTTTTTTTTTTTTTTTTTCGAAGCTTTCGTCGCCCTGCTCCCTCAAACGAGAGGGTTGCGTTTCCTGCGGCAAGTGCATGGGCCGCTGTGTCTTCCGCTGTGTACGAGCGTGCAGCCGTCATTTGCCTTTACGTCAACAGATTCAGAATTGTACAGAATATTTCACCGCACAGCATAGATATGGCATGTGTACGCATTTTAAGTAGTGCGTGCAACTCATTTCTGCTTCACTTACGCCGGTGCAAACAGGAAGCGGCTTTGTACCTCACAGAATCTCCACTGATTGGTGTACTAGTGATGCAGGAATGAACTCCGGTATTGTTCAGTACATAGTGCACAGAATCAATTTCTCAGGACGCGTGAACTCCGACGAGAACTCTCAGCGCCTGCAACAAGAGTTTACTTACGCTGCACTGCGCACAGCAGTAATTCATGCTTGTCGGCTGTCTGTTTCGTGCATTCTATTGCGAGTCGGTGGAATTTCACTGCTGTCATCAACCCCTACGTGTGTACATTGCTGATTTGGGATTCCACAACTGAAACAGCAACTACCAGCCTTCCGTAATTGCTGGTTTGTGATTAAACAACACAACACTAATTACCAGCCTTCCGTAGGGGCGCAATCGCAAACAAGAGACGTTTCTCGTGCAGACTAAGCCTACGTTCACACTTGGGAAGCGGCAAGCGGGCGGAAAGGCCAAAGCGGCCGGAAAATTTTTTCCGCGCTTGTCCAGGGGCCGTATTCTGAAACGTTCGCCTAGGCGAAATCAGCATGCGCGCTGATTGGCTGGTTGAGCAAAATTGAATGACGTCGGGCTCAACCACCCAATCAGCTCATCCAATTTTGCTAAAACAGCCAATCGGCGCAAGCCTGAAAGCGAAAAAAGAAATTTCGCCTAGGCGAACGTTTCAGAATACGGCCTCAAGTTTTTCACATTTGTTTTGCTACCGCCGCGGCCGCCGCTGCCGTTTTCGTCCAGATCCATCTCGTCTGCGTACGTTTGTGGGCGTGGTGGCGCTCATTATCGCATTATGTCGAGCGGTATGTTCATTCTTTGACCCACGTACCATCATCAAAAGTGATCATTTTACGCAACTTCGAGTGTCATCTGCGACCTTCGGTAAATTTCTTGTTGGCGTTTCGTAATTCTCCGCACACGCGCGCGGTAGCGCTGAGTCACAGGTTGGTGCCTAGGCGTGAGAATATTTCTTTAACAGCTTTTATTTACAAGTTGTAATAACATTTCATCATTTCGTATTATCGGCGCCTCCAGGACACCAAAGGGGCAACGGGAACACCACAGCTAAAACCCGGGCTGGCCCTTGTGTTGGGGCTCGCCAAAGCCTGCGCGTCCTACGTGAGACCTACGCTCCCAATCTATCGTCGCGACGAGAAAAGCACCCCGCGACTTCTGCAACATACCGTACACGTGCGAGGAGAATTATGGAGTGCCAACGAGGAATCTGCCTAACTATTGTCTGCCGTGGAAGTGGAAGAAGAAATGGCTTTTATACTTCTACCTACTTGTTTTCTAGAAATGGACAGTGAATAAACGGAAGACGCGGACACCTCGGAAACGGCGGTGGTGGGTTCGCCTGGCTTTGCAAAAGCGCGAGAAGTTGGGTCACGCCAAGGCTTCGTTGCCGCACCTCCGGTCGCGCGAAGTTGAATACTATCGCGCGTATTGCTGACAGTACGTTTTAGTGCCACTCTTGTCGTAGAGCAAGGGCTGGTTCTTGATCGCGTCGATCAGCATTACAGCCTGCACTTCTGGTGCCATGTTCAATTTTACGACCGGTTGTTTACATGCTAGTGTAGCTTGCAGTGAAGCAGAACGACTTTCCGCCGCGTTTCCGCTTCGCCATGGCGAAAAACTCGGCCCGAGACTGATTTGGCTCGCAGCCTGTTTTTCTGCCTGTTTTGCCGCCTAGGTGGGCGGATTTTTGCAAGATTTTGCCGCTTCCTACAGCTTCGAGACCAAGTGTGAACGTAGCCTAAGATCCTGCGCGAGCGCGGCCTTACCGGCACCTGAAGGGAAGCGGCGGAAATGTATACCGGAGATTTCGACCACCTGGGGTCTTTAACGTGCACCTAAATCTAAGTAAACGGGCCTCCAGCGTTTTCGCCATCATCTAAAATGCGGCTGCCGCATTTGTTGCTTCATTTGTTGCACATTTGTTGCTTCAGAATACGGCCGCCACATTCTCGCCCAAAACTTCACAGAGTGTCAAAGTCTTGACAAACACCGTGACAGTTTTTTCCATCCGCAGACATGATTCGCTGTAAATGACCAACCAAACGGAAGCGCCCAGGAATGAAATTGTGATAGTTGCACCGGTTTCATGAATTATGTCAGCGCGAAGCGACGAAAACAAAGGACGGGTAAGTGGGGGGAGGGGGGGGGGGGTGCGGAAAAAATTTCGGGGGGGGGGGGGGTTTGACCCCCCCCCCCTGGCTACGCCACTGCCAGATATCCCTGGTTCATAGAAAATTCTGTAACGGTCATGTGTTTATCCAAAAACGACTGCTGAGAAGTGGCAACACTTAATCGACTCCCTCTGTAGATGCTTGGTTGGGACTGGTGGAAATCAAATAATCGAACAAGTTAAAAGTTGTAGAGCACCCGCGTACAAAAGAAACCCGTGGCTTTCGACGATTGCAGCCGCATTCTGGGAGGTATAAAAGAGAACGATGGCGTCCAGCGCTGGTTCCAGCAGTTTAGACGCGCCATGCCAGGTGATGGATGCGGGCCTAAAATGTCTGACCGCAGTTTCCCAAAGGGCGATGAAAGGGACTAGACGGTGGCTTTTCACGCTTTCTACTTGAGCTGTATAAATGTACGAAAAGGCGAGGACAGGAAAACACGGACAATCGAACAGCGCGTGAACTTATAACTTTTTGCAAACTTACAAACCAGTTGCCAACTTACAAGCAGTTGTAAGTTGGCGCAGCCTTCGTTTGTCCGTATTTTCCTGTCCTGACCTTTTCGTACGTATATATAGCGCAAGAAAAAAGCCTGTGCGTTTTTCCGCCAGGCTAGCAAAGGAGTTGACTCTTTGTAGCATTGTAACGACGAGTTAACCAAAAACAAGTGTCACAGCGCATTAACACGGTCACCTAGGAGCTTTCACATACAAATAATATACTTAATAGTATATATAGATAGATGGAAGCGTTTAGGTGCCGCCATAATGGGCTGATAACGCTTCTGTTTTCTGTCTTTAACAGTGAAGTTTACGGTACTACAGTCGATTCGCAAGCATGAAAACAGTTGTATAAATGCGTTCAGCGCTTCATGACCATGTTACGTGACTTAACTTCTGATAAACTAAAAAATTGTTTGTGTAACAGCCCAAGATGGTGGCGCCCATGAATCGAATATAAAATCGTCTATATAAGAACCTACTTAATAGTATAATGATATACATTCGTACGAATAATATAAATAATATGGTTCACAGTGTTTGTATTCAGAGTCCCATAATTCGACTACAGTGTTTAATTAACACCACGAGTGATAATGCTGACAGTTTCGTAACTGACATCATCACTGAGAATCCCCCCTCTGTGTTATATATTTTTTGTTCTTGCTCTCTTCTCGTGTCTTCCGTATTGAGATAATGATATATGAAAGGCAGTGAGGTTAACGAGGACTGAGGCCGGTTGGCTACCCTACACTGGGGGAAGGGAAAAGGGGAGGAAAAGGTTAAGAGAAGAAGGGAAAGTCCGTTGTGGCTATCGCCAACGTAGTAACAGTTCACTGCTCTCTATCGGAGACGGTCACTCAGCCCGGATCACAAACGGTCATTCAATCCGGTAGCTTAGAAAAATCGCGGATTCTACGTTACGCAACTAGGAATCGCCAAAAATATGTGGAACATTGCAGCTGTCGGCTGTCTGGCGCAAGATATGTTGCCAAGAGATGTGAGCCCGCTATTCAATTTCGTAAGACAAAGCAAAGCGTTTCCGTGTCAACATCATCAGTAAGTAGACGCATTAAATAATATATTGAATAATAAGCCCCATTCACATGCTAGAATATTCAGAGGATAAAAGAGAAAGCTGCTGGCAGTGCCGCAGCTTACGCCAATTCAGCCCAATAAGTACCGCAGTAGCTGCATTGGCAATGACCCAAGTGCTGTGCGTTTCAGTCGACTACATCGGCCAACGGTTGGTATCCCCGTCGCATTCTAGGACCTATAAACAAACATCAAAGAATGTGCGGTCAAGCGAACTCTCGCCCATGTTCAAGACAAGGGCGTACCACAAATCACAAAGAAAAGCTCGTGACACAAAGTGAAGGAGTTGTTTACATTATGCAGATATCGCACACGTGGGAGCATGTAGGCCAATATTGCCGATATGCCTACGGCTGAACGACCTCGTGAGCATAGGTATAACGTCAAAAGGATTGTCACGATTGTGGTGGCCGCCATCGTTTGTATAAAGCGTGTGTAATCGCGAAGGCGAAAAGACAGGCTTAGCAAAGAATTTTTTTTCTATAGAAAAAATATCAAAACGCCATAAATATTGAAGCGTGGTGGCAATATAAGTACCTCGTCGTATACATAAACGAAGGAAAGACTTACTCAAGCACCCACCAAGATAATCTAAAAATAAAGGGGAAGCGGAATACAGCAATAATGAAACACAGAGCACTGTGGGGCCGCAATAAGTATGAGGTGGTGCGTGGAATCTGGAAAAGAGTAATGGTGCTAGCGTTCGAAAATGCTGTTCTGTGGTTAAAATCTGATATCTTGTCGGGGTTGAAAGTTAACCAAAGATCAGTAGGCCGGTTGGCTTTGAGAGCCCACGGTAAAGCCACAAATGAGGTAGTGCAAGGTGACATGGGTTGGGACTCTTTTGAAGTCAGAGAAGCACATAGCAAAATTAGTTTTGAAGAGAGGCTCAGGAACATGGACGAAAATAAATGGGCGGCTAAAGTGTGCAAGTATCTGTACCTGAAAAGCGTGGACACAGAATGGAGGAAGAGGTCAAGGAAGTTGGGAACCATGTACAAGATAATTCAAGCTGTAAATAGACAACCAGGAGTCAGAAAGTGAGAGAAATAGAGACAGTGAATTGGATGCAAAGAATGGTAACAAAAAGAACAATGGATATTTACAAGAATGAGAAGAAAGAAATTAAAAGGGAAAATCTGTGCGATAACACAAAGGGCAGTGCCTTACTATTTGAGCCTCAAGCCGGTTGCCTAAGCACCAAAACATACCGGAGCAAATATTCAGAGCTTGATGGGGCATGTGTATGCTGCAGCAAAGTTCCGGAGACCACTCAAGACATCCTAATGGAATGTGAAGGGATTGACCCTGTGAGAACAGTAGGTAACGTACACCTTCCAGAAGCGCTTGAGTTTAAAGTGGACGGAAGCATCAACCGGTCAGCAGTCGAGATAAGCAATAGACGTTTAGAGTATTGGTGGAAAAAAAGGAGGGAAGATTGATATGACCTGATCCGATCTCTTAGTCGTATAGGTAGAGGTACAAATTAGATATTGAGAAAAAAGAAAGAATACTGAAATTTATACAAAAATGCTGGATACAAAACATGTATAGCATACCTGATTAAATCACGCAAGCTAGGTGACTATTTGTCACCGCTCCGTTTCAAAGGGGAGGCCAATAAATCATCATCATCATCATCAGCGCGGTCTCTCTGTCCATATCAGGTAAGAATGAAGTAGGAAATACTTTGGCGGAATAATCGACACATGGCCGTCTGATGTTTTTTTGCAGCTTGTGCTACCACTCTGTCTTCATTTTTTCTAGTTGCTCCGTGGAAAGTTCATTTACACCTGCCGTCATGAAATTAGGCTTTCACTTGTTAATTCAGCGCTGTGCCTGTTCATTTAGGCATGTTCGTTTTAACGTGCTCTAAAGCTTTCTTTACAACAGAGCTTTAGCAGAAGAGTGAAAAAAGGACAGGTTCATAATATCTGGGCCCTTATTCACTGAAGGACTGGGATATTGTAATATGTAGTATTATGACAGCGATAAAAAGCATACTTTGTCGCTCTCCTCTTTTTCTATTTCAGGCGATGGACCTGATCTGTCTGACTTAAGCATATGCGGCCTTCACGCCATCCTGTACCAAGAGTAGGTTACTAATAAAACATATTTCTCAAAATCTTTCTGCTGTGAAATTGTAACAAAATTAGCGTGGAATAGAGGCGCACCTCCTGTAAGGTACGCTTTGCCTCCTAAATGGGCTTGTGGTGAAGACAACCTACTCGAAGCATAGAGCGAAGCGACGTCGCGTCCGTGTTTTGCCCGCTAATTATGTGCATAAGAAAAGACACAAGTACTTGGTGGCGCTGCTGGTGTTCGAACCAGATCATCAGGGTTTCGATAGCACCTATAGTTGTAGCTCTTATTGGACGGTTTCAGAATAGCGTCGTGGCCTTAGTAGATCCAACATAATTAGTGTTCGGAGCCTTACGGTGCACGTGACCAAAAGGCGTATAGTTTACGTAGGGTAGCATAAATTTACAGAAAATACAAATGGACGTGACGCCATTTGGTCCCTGTTGTCAAACCGGTCAAAGTGAAGACAATGCATTTGCGACCAACGTGTCGTTTCTATGTATATGCATTTCATCTGGTTTGTGGACGCCAGAATAGCTGGTGCAACGATGCTTGTCAAGGATATATTTATTTAGCCTATGCAAACGCTACGTACAGTTGTCAACAAAGGTTAACGGACCACCCGAACGCGCGCCAGACGGGCTGCTCCACGGCATTTAACAGCTGGCTTGGATCGCAGTCCCAGAGTAGCAGGCCGGACATTTGTCCTCTTGTTTGTTCGCCGGTGTTTCAATTTTTTTCTTCGGCACGAGGCTCTCCTATCTTGCTGTTTCTAACGCAACACGCTTTTCGGCAGTCGTGACGACATGTTTTCGTCTCGACAGCTGCATCACGTATGGCTATTGGAACTATACAGTAGCCGTGTGCCACTGGGCTATCAGTGCGTGCCGCCAGGCTGGCCGCTTTGCGTGAGAACGAGCGAGTAGAAGAGCGTCGCGTGGCGCAGGATAATTTACATGTCGGCGCGCAACAAGATGACACGTTTCCGGTCTAGCGCTGCTCCGAATGGCAAGGTGTCGCACCGGCACAGGTGGCACGGAGAGGCTGTTTGGCACGGGCTGACGTGTTCCGTAAACTTTTGGTGTCGACTGTACGTTAAACGTGCCTTACAGCGGGAGACCGGTTAAACATTTCTGTAACGCATGGAGTGCAACATAAATGTCGGGAAACTACGCAAATATCACAGCGATGCACTGCAGATCTTACGACGCTGTATAATCAGATCCTACTTAAAACTCAATGGTGTGACTCAAGTATGCTGCTGTGTCAATGACCAGCCTTCATGGCATCACCATTTTTGTCACCGTCATCCTCCATCCCCCTTTTTTTCTTTCTTAGAGCAGAGTATCAATTTACAGCGAACAAGCTAAGGACAAGAAGAAGTAGTTTATTGATTTGAAAATGTAGAGAGGTCTGCCGGAATATGGAGCATCTGGCCTGCTACTCTACGTAAGGGAAGGGGAAGAGGGGAAGAAAGAGGGCCGCAATGGGGGATGATAATGGGGGATGAGGCGTCGCTTTCACGCGCAAATATTTGCACATCATTGGACGGACAGACTCCCCGGAATGTTCAGTGTGTGGTGTTATAGAGACTATAGACCATGTGCTCGTGGTGTGCCCTGAGTATGCGCGCGAAAGACTCACACTGGCAGCTACCTTGAGGCATTTATATAATAGACCACTGTCGGAGGACCTATTGCTAGGCGCAGTGCCACAGAGTTTGCAGACAATAGAGGCAATGCGTGCTAATTTTCACGTTTCTTAGGCGACACGGGTCTGGACTCACGCTTGTGATAACATTTATGCAATGTGTCCTTTCACCTAGTTCCTCTAAGGACAAGTATTCTTTCATTAAGATGCCTGTAATCCTGTGCCCGGTGAACCACCGGCTCCTATATAGTATTGTCAATGTTAACATTAAGAATGAGGTCCGCGGACTTCAATAGAAAGCGTGTTTAACTTATTTATGTGACTTTACGAGAAAGTGGACTTCACTCATTTATATAAGCCGAATTTAAAGCTCGAATGTGTTTTATGTGATTTTTCCCATTCCTGTGGCTTTCTAGCAACTGTATCGCTACGTGACAAGGACAAGCCGACGCCACTTGAAGCCACCATCTTCTAAACATCGTATATGTTAAAAAAATCACAGCATATCCACGGGGTGAATGATGATGAGTGGGCGAAGCTCCGGAGGGAATCATCGGATCTCCCGCTTAAGGGGACGCTAGCACAAACGCGTTAGAAACGTGCAGTACTCTCTAGTAAGGGGGAACGGCCACAGCGTCTTACGCAGCCATTTACACATGCCGGAACGTGCACCGCGTTTGCCGACGCCATCACATGACTGCTGAGAGAGTATACCCCCCGTATTCATAGACGCTCCTCGACTTGAACTTGACTTGCCACCGCTTTGGGCAGCGCATTCAAAACGCGTTGAAGGTAAGGCGGAGAGGCCACAGCGTCTTACACCAGCACAAACGCGTTAGAAACGCGCTAGAAACGCGGCCTTTCGTTAATGTTGGGTATTTATTGCCATCGTGGTGCGTGTGTCCATGTCCGCTTCGTGGCGTAGTGGGCTAACGCCGCGCGCTCGGAAGCGAGGGGTCCCTGGTTCGATTCCGCGCTACGGACACAACTTCGGAATTTTTTTTCTCATTTTTCTCAGACTGGTTACACACTACTACTACGACGACGGGGACGAACGGGTGCCGCTATAAGGAGCTTCGCCCCTAAAAAAAAAAAAAAAAAAAAAAAAAAAAGATGGAACTAGATTAAGAATGAGAAGGTCGAACCTACTGTTTAGCGCGTAAGAATAAATGTCATCACCTCATTAACAATAAATGTTTTCTCTCTCTCTCTCATCACCGATGGCAGGCCTGTGCGACGGAATCGACAGAATTGAGCAGTAATAGCGCAAAGTAACAAGGCGTAAGAAAGGGACAGACAACATCGCTAACAAACAACCACATATTTATTATTCTAAGCAGCATATCTATTGTGTGCCACCCTTCAAGAAAAAAACCGAGAAGACAGAAAGGGAGCGTGCATGCGTGAAAGCAGTGCGAAAGGAAATCACTCCGGTAGGAATTACGTCACCTCCCGAAGGAATGTAATGAAAGGGTAGCTAACGCATGCATCGCCACAGTTCGGCGTGTGGAAGGCTTCGGACATGAGTCGTGCTCTCGCTCATCATTTTGATCACTGTAGGGCAATCTTTACAAAAAATGGCTCCCAACCACATTCAACGGAGGGCAGTGCATGACAGGTGGCTATGTCTTGCTTGTTTACTGACCTTATTTGAGAGTCCGCGCATGCGGTCATTCACTCATCGCCCCTTTTGTCTGACACAGAAACGCCCGCAGCAAAGAGGTATCTGGTAAACATCATTACAACGGCAATTAACATACTGCTGTCCTTGCTTTTTTTTCTTTCCCAACTTCTTTTACTCATAGTCTCCCGACTGACTTTTCGGCACAGACTACCAAGCTTATTTGGGGCAGTGAACAACGGCGTAACGCCAGCTCTCTTAACGACCTTTTTTTAGATTATGCGATACCATGTGCACGTACGGAATTACCGCGACACGTTGATGCGAGCAGCTCTCCGGCTGAGCGGTCCCCAAATTCTTGTTATTTGGAGAGTTCTTGCGTATTTGGAGCTTTCCCCGCACGAAAAATTTACCAGTACAGTTAACACGTTGGGTCCCTGCTAACGTATGATAGGGATGTAGCCAGGATATATTGCTAATCAAGTGAGTCCTCCTGGGTGTCTTTTCTTAAAAGCAGATGTATCGTTGAAGTATGCAATATTATCGGGAAATTCATTAGCTATACTACAGCCCCTTCCTGCAGGTTTATTTAGGTGCGTGGCACGCAAAATAAGTCCCGCGCTCACATATATTATAAAACTTGTCTCTTTGCATGCGTGTCATTCCGTACGGTCTTCAAAAATCATGTGTCATGCAGATTTAGGAATGGAAGGCGTCAACATGTTTAGTTACAGGCCGACTTCACTAGCCCCGTGTCTATCATAAAGTGTGAACGTGTAAATTGTGAGAGGCTTTCAACTTTCCTTACTAAACTCAACGTAATATCCTAATACCAGCGAAGGCGTCAAAAAAAAGGCACCCACACAAATCTTTGAACATTCAAGATAAAATAATTGCAAATAATGAACGAAAAGTTACGCATTGGCTTACTTTTTTGACCTGACAAATGCTTTTGATTTGGTAGGCCATTACATTCGAACAAAAGAATAGCAAGGTAGGAAATTCGAGGGGCGATAGAGAGTTCGCCAAATAATTGTTTGCGTAATAGGAAATATTTTGTTCAATCGGGAACTCTTTAATCTTGCGTGTTCATACTAGAACAGGGGTGCCCCACAGTGTTCAAAGTTAGGCCCGTTACTCCTATTTATTTATTTATTTATTTATTTATTTATTTATTTATTTATTTATTTATTTATTTATTTATTTATTTATTTATTTATTTATTTATTTATTTATTTATTTATTTATTTATTTATTTATTATTTATTTATTTATTTATTTATTTATTTATTTATTTATTTATTTATTTATTTATTTATTGCCCACAGGCCCCGAAGAGCATTGGGTGACGGGCCTATAATAGAGTATATAGAAATACAGTACAAAGATAATAAACCAGGGTAACGGTACAGCAGACACCGCGCGGTACAAGGCAAATACACAAAAGAAACACAAATTTGATTCAAAAGGGCGTAAAATACCATATTACCACGGACATAAAAAAAAAGCAAACGCGAAAATTGCAAAAAGGGGTAACCAAGCACAAGTGAAACAGTAGTACAAAATAAAACAACATTTAACACAACTGAAAGAGTAGTACAACAGAAAACAGCAATTAGGGCAATACTAAAGCGATAAATGCTGGCATAGGTGTTTTTTGAACTCTCCAGGGTGAGAAAAATAGATTAAGTTATCAGGAAGATCATTCCAGAGCTTAATTGCTTTAGGTAATGCAGATTATTCGAATGAGTTAGTTTTCCATGTATGTGGTTAAAGCAGAGATCATTGTGTAAGCGCCGTGAAGATCGAGGAGGCAATTTCAGAGGCAAAAATGAAGTACGGGTGTGAAAATATTTATGAAATAAACACAGAAGTGAAATAGAACGCCGATTTTCGAGTATCTGTCATGCCACTGTATATCATTAAGGTTCTTTAGCTGGGAGGCACTGTATCTAAATGATAGTGCAGTATCTAAATGATATCGGAAATTTGTCAGATTGAGAAAAGATTGTGATATATGAAGGTGGTACAATTGTGCCTTCTGCTACCGATAATGTAAGATAATCACCAAAACAAATCACAAGAAACTGATCACATTGCAACAAATTCTTCACTGCAGATATGCTAACTACCATGGTCGTTATTCACATCTGTGGCTGGTTGATTCTTCTAAGAATACGACATGCTGCATGCAGACAATATTTGTAGCACAAAGAATTCCTATAGATAAGCGCAACAATATTTTAAGAAATACAAATTAAATTCTGGGGGTGCCAAAACCACGATTTGATTATGAGGCGCGTCGTAGTGTTTAATTGTTTAATTGTGACCAGCTGGGGTTTCTTGATGCACGGTACACAAGCGTTTCTTGCATTTCGCCCCCATCGAAATGCGGCCGCCGCGGCCTGGATCGAACCCACATCATCGAGTCAACGTCGAATTATTATTGGGGCACGTGTAGCCCCTTGTTCTCATATATAGTAGCGACAGGTACATACAGAAGGCACACGAGACGACACTCGGCACTAGTCCTATTGCCGTGTCGTTGTGCTTGATACAGCAAATGAGAAGGCGACATATCTACGCGTTAAAAAAAAAAAAGAAAAACATTTGCTTGATACTTGAAGGCAGTTCAAGGTCATCATCGCTGTTCAATTCGGTTCTTATTACCGTATCGCACAGACTGGCTCGTTACGAACGGAAAAACGAAAGCTATTTCGAAATTTAAATTCCAGGGTCAGTTGTTAAAGGCCGCATCTCATTGTATGTGAACGAAGTAACCTTCTCCTCCTGTTATTTATGCATATACCATATTTGCATCAGCGCAGAGATCGAGACATTACATCGTGTCATGTATTGCCATGTGGATGGTGCGTCGCGAACTTTCGCGTCATCTAGCGGTATGCGGAACGGACTTCACTTGCGTTTTTCGGCGGCTCTGACCACACAACGGTCAATATCAAATTAATGTCGATTTTTTCAAACGCTTACGGGACTAACATGGCTGGACCTCTTCCACATACTTCCGCAGCCTGAAAAAAAAAAGGAAAAGAAATGGAACCTTCCTAGTGAGGATGAATATTTTACGTCATAGTTTCCGAGTTTACTTTGAAGATGATTGAAGATGTGGCGACCAAGGACAGTGCGTACCCCTAGCTCTCAGCAGGCCTCCTAAGACAGGAGTCGCCAGCAGTGTGTCATGCATGGTTTTTTTATCTCTAGAACGCTATTGACCCTTTTCGCGGAGCAGTTTGCTCTAGAGGAACGAGATGGCGTTTTCGGCGGCGCGCCATACGTTGCCTCAGCGAATGCGCACGAATACGAAAACATTACTGCTTCTGCCCTGCTACTGTCCGATCAGCTGTCGGAAATGCAAACTGGGTGTTCACTAATGCACTGTACCCAATTCGTGCTGCAAAATGTGCAATGATAAAGGGAAGACGTGTGCGGTAGTTCGCTGCAAAAATAGTGATTCACGTATTATAATACGTAAGGAAGGAATGAACGTGTGTCGACGCTGCTGCATAAGAACTGCTTGTGTTGCGGGCACTTTGTGTTGCACGGCTTTCCTCGAGGATCAAAAAAGGTAATTGATCCGCCAACGCTGTATATATAGCTAACCTCCAACGAAAGGACTTCAACACCGGAACGTCGGCACTTAAGAGTGAGTACCGCTCGTTACAAAAGGAAGTAGCGCCACTTACTGGCATAGTAAGCTTCTCGCACGTTATCTACACACATACACGCTTACTCGCACGCAAACTTACGCCCACCCTATCGCCAACGTATCAATAATAAGTCGATGGGCGCACACTTGAACCAATGTGCCGAAGCATGAGTGACGGCGACTACATCGGCAAGACACGAATGTTTGAAGATGAACGTTTCGTGACGGTCCACAGAGTAAGCGAGGGACTAGCGATAATGCGTCTTTGCTACAAGCTACCGCAAAGTACAGAACATTTCCATTCCAAGCTTTGTGCGCAGCAATAACAAACTTATCTCAGCAGAGCACACCAGCGAGCGATTAGACTGAAAATAAACAATCAGATAGTGACCGCACCCAGGAACTTTGCTGAGTCAGAAACCTGACAAGCCGATGCTTCAAACTGTTTGCCGAATAAAGAACGAAGAGCACGCAGATCCCGATTTAATTCATAAGCGGGAAGTTTGGACAGCTTGGAATACATTTCTAGCCCCGCTTTTACTACCAACACCGTATGCGTGGGGTTGTTCGTGTTCGTGTTCGGGTAAAACCCCGATTTTTGCACCCTGAGCATGTTTCAGGAGAATCGGGTTAAGCCCGATTTCTCCCCGAATTCGGAAACCACATACCAGCCTTTTTTTTCTTTATTACGCTGTGCGGAGTTTGCGGTGCTCACGCGCTAGCTACCCTGCCTCATGACAATTAAGTTAGATCCTGTTGACCTCGAGTGAACTCCAGTGACCTATAGACTTCATTTCATAAGCGCCATGCAGCACTATGTACGCTACACGGCTCTCAACCAATCGCCCATCGAGCGCGCCTAACTCTTAGTAACTCACCGTGCCATTCTACGTGGGCCAGTTGATGAAAAGCGACAATAGGCCCACGTAATGGGCCTATTGTCGCTAAACCCACCTTCAATAGCACTGACATTGTTGTGCCTAACAAATGGAAGCTGTGATGTCGAGAGAACTTTCTGTCAGCTGAGATACGTTCGAAGATCCAGCAGGAGACCGACATGTTGCGCAGGCAGATGATAATATATTTGTTAACAAGGATGTGTAAAAAATCGATGACCAGCTTTTCATGAATAAAATGTTTTATTTCCTTGAAATTATCAATGCTCTTTACTGTCATTGCCACTTATTAATTTCTGAACAAACGACGAACTTAGGAGTATTTGCTAGAAAACCTTGCCCTGATGTCTCCCCGATTACCAGCTTGAAACAGATCGTTAGTTTTAACGCGTGAGCGTTAAGGAGCTCGTGATATTACGCAATGTATTACTTAGTACATTTGTAAATTTAACCCGAAAAACCAGAATTTTGGAATTATTCCGTAAAAAACCCCGATTTTTACCCCTGAATTTGAAAACATAGTGCCACGAGACGGGATGTTACTGCCGGTAGGACGAAGATGACGGCGACGAAGTGACCAGAGGCGCGCGACAGCCTTGCATTGGTCGCCGCTGCTTGTGGTTGTTATAACCTTTGTATATAGTCATAATTTATAAATAAACGCTATTCCTGTAACAATATGAAACCCGAAAACGGACAGCCCCGCGTATACGCTGCTCGTGCAGTTTGGACAAGGTGTAATGAGCTCTGAAAGCACTTACATGTCCTCTCAAGCTGCGGTCAAAGCTTCGTGTCGTGCACAAAGCCACCGTCAACGATATGCGTCGAAACGGGGTTTGCTGCGCCGCAGCGGCGCCACGCGCTTGCATTGTAAACGTGGAGGCAGCTGAGGCAGGCAATGGACGCGTCACCACGTGATCAAACATGGCAGCGCCCACGGGAGTGCCGCGAAAAGGTTCAATAGCCGGTGCTGGCGCTTGCTTTGCGGAGCACCGGCGCTCGCGCGATGATGTGATCGTCTGGTTAATGAGAAAACGTTCCCAGAGCCTGCCAGGCTCTAATACACAAAGCGAGCAGAACTTTTTGTTGGGCTAGTTGGTGCATGTCACTGAAGTACTGAAGCGCCAAACAGATGACACCGTCGTTGTCTAGTCGGTGTCTCTTCTTGTGTCATTTGTTTGGCGCTTCAGTACTTCAGTAACACAAAGCCAGGTCTGACTTCGCCCTAACGCCCAACATCACGGACCGATGGCGGGCTTGCAGAAGACGGAACACATCTGTCAACGCCCAAGAGGACAGAAACAGACACACCTGAGCTGCCTAGAATATCCTGCCCATATGCTGCGCAGAAGAAACCAAACCAAGCATCAAACACCTCTTTTGGAACTCTCCCTCCACACAAGATACTAAATATAAATTTACCGGCGCATGTGGTGCCACAATTAAGCTACGATGAGTATATCTCCCCACCGCCTAATCTTCCTCCGGAAACGCAGAAAGGTCGTCTGCGATCGGTGTGGAAATTGGACACAGAGACCAACCTCATCGAACGGACGTTCAGCACTTATGGTGCAACTAAATCCATGACCCCTCCCAAGAACTCTCATACCTGGTTCAGGCCATGAAGTACCTTCTTCATGTAAAGTTTTATTCATTCATTCCTTTATGCGGCGCTAATTCTGCTGCCGCTACAAGGACAACGTTCAAGTTAATGTACAAGGGGTCTCAGGAAAACGCAGCCACTCTCACCGTTAAGCGCCTGTTGCGAAATGACAAAGGCCAACATAAGTGCCACAGAAAGACGCCAACCCACGTTCCGCTTGGCCATCTCCGGGACCGCATACGTGGCTTTGTTCCAGTGCTCTTCGCTTCTTGAGCATTCTTCGCACGCACATTCACGTTGCTGCTTAGCGGATTAACGAAGCGAACCGTAGAAGAGCTCAGTGAAACGCATGCCCCGCTGAAAGTGAGTGAACTTTCACACGGCACACTGCCGGCGCACTGATCTCGGTAATGCGATGAGCCAGCAATGCAAGGTATCACGGCGGTGTACAGTGCACCGCTATGAGAGAAAGAGAGAGAGAGAACAAAAAGAAGCTGAGAGGGCAACCAGAAAAAAAAAGCCCGGTTTGCTACCCTGCACGGGAGAAAAGAGAAAACGGACTTAAATAGATAGTTATAGGAGATAAATGATACTGCCAAAGGGAGAAGGACCTCCCGCAGCTGGTTCACTCGGTTGCTTTGTTGTTGTCTATTAGTTACAAAGTATAGAAAAATTAGCCACTGAAGCGCCGGTTATTAAAAATCAACGGAGGAAAGAAAATGCCTCTTGCGTAAAACCGCGGCCCAAAGGCCCTGTGACAGCGAGTACAGGAATCGTTTATCGATTTACGTACAATATGCAATCAACCACGTAGCCACACGTAAATACAAAGAAGATATTGAAGTCTTAATTGCAAGTAGAGGCAAATTTAGAAAGCCTTTGCAAGATATATGTCCAGGAGAAAACCAAGATGACATGACTAAGACTACGGGGCATTGTGCTCGAAATGACTGCAAGCTTTTATGTGCAAAGGTTGAGGGCGTGAAACACAGAAGAACATGGAAGAATGCCTATATGATGTTAATCGGTAAGAAATGAGGAGTTAGAGTTGAAGAATGGTATACCTATGACCTTGTTGTTGGTGTTGTACCAAGGTAATTAACTTCCAGTGAAAAGGGCATACTTCACTAAAGCCATCCCACAGAACAGACTGATTATAGACGAAAACTTTCATCAGTGGATCGCAACTATGTTATTCATAAATAATTGAGTAGTAAGCGTAATATAACCAACCCCTTTAAATGACCATCATATACTGCTGAAAGGCATTGGATTTATTATATAGATACCTGCAGTCATGGAGACATTGTGTAACGAACGTGTAAATGAATACACGAATTTCTCGAGAAATACTTACAGGATTTTTCCGCTGTTCTTCACAAGTGAAAAAATGCCGGATACGACGGGCACATGACACGAATGAAGACACTCTCCACAATGTCATTCACGGTATGTTTGCAATAAATATTAAAAATGCGAGATGGAAAGGATTAGGGTTAGGAATTAACCGGTAATATCTCAGCCATCTGCGATTACTAGAGTTGACACTGTCCTCCTCATTAACTCTGCTGATGACTTGTATCAAAAGATTGAAGACTGGAACCAGCAACATCAAATAGTATAATGTTGCTTGAAGAATAATACGCAAGAAACAAAAGTAATGTTCAATAATCTAGCGAAGGAATGACCGACCGTGGTTGATGACTATCATTTCGGCCAAGCACTCAGAAGGGCAGTGATCGCAAGAACCTCCAGACTATTAAAAATAGGTTACAGCGCAAATGGTATAGCCACTCCGATGCGATGGACGGCAGCTTAACGATGTCCTTGAAGAGCAAATCATATAATCAGTACAGATTGTGCCAGTACTGGTTCACCTATGGTGGCCAAGTCTAGTGAATAACAAGCTTAAAAGAAGCTACAAATCATGTAGTGAGCAGTTGAGCGGGAAATAATAGGCACGACATCAGGGAAACAAGGAGGCGATACTTAGATAGGAGAGCAAACGCAAGTAGCCGATATAACATAGTTCATATTAAGATAAGGAATTGCAGTTCAGCAGGTCGTATATGATGCGTAAAGCAGGAACCGGTGGAGAGTAGCATAACTAGAGTGACCTAGAATATGGGAGAGTGTCCAAAGCGCCGCGCGAATGCATGGGAGGAGCGAGGACCTTTTTGTGGGAATTCCCGCGCCGCGGCGCTGCTGTACCGGACCCGTTAAAGCCCCTTGATGTTAGAAAGTAGCGACACTCTCCCCCACGCGCGCGCTTTCCTCCTCAATTCTCCTCGGATTTCTCCCTCTCACCGGGCCGGCGCGGCGCTGAACCCCTCCAGTGGCTCGCTGCAGCCGCATTAGAATCAATGCGCGCGCTTGTTTATTCGGCCCTTTGAAGCATTGTATGGGAATTTATCCCTTGTGAAATTGTCATGACGAAAGTACGTTTCCGATAGAACGTCGTGCCATTTTTTTTAGGACGCTTCGATAAATACAAGCGGAAGCGCTCCGAAAAAATTAGTAGCAAGCAGTGGCTGAGCTGTTTACCTCTACGTCGCCACTTGGGTTGTCCGTAACGCGGAGGTGTATTGGGTGCATACAATATAAGCAGCGTAGAGTATAAACGAGAATTTGGTTCACTATCTTCGCTCTTAAAAGGCTCAGAGAAGGTAACCAAGAAGAAATGTGATAGTTTACTTGAAGTGAATTCGCCAAAATGAGTGGGCCAAAAGCCTTTGTACCAATGCCACTGTGCAGTAGCGCACCCAGGATCTCTGCCAGGGGGGGGTTGACAGTTTGCCAATACCATCTAAAGAGCGCTAATTTCACTTTCTTCGGGGGAAATTGTCAAAAATGCGCTTTTTGCGAGTGTGCAGACGATTGTGCGTCTTACATCTTAGTTGCAGTACTGAAATGCGTAAGGAAAGAAAAAGGGTTAAACAAAAGAGGGGGTTAAGTCGGCCTCAGGGGGGGGTTACAACCCCCGAATCACCCCCCGTCGGTGCGCCACTGCCACTGTGCGAAATACGTGCTGTGTTTGCGAAACAGCCAACATAGAACTTCACACCCGCGCCTGTATTCCGTCACTATGAAACGACGAGAAATTACATTCCATCACCTATGGGAGTAACCTAAGTCTCTCTTTCAAAAAAAAAAAAAAAAGGCTGATTGCTTACACGGAAACTGCTAAGGCTGGCACTTGATAATTAACTTGCAGACTTCAAGATGTCAAGTTTATCAGAATTGAGGCAGATTATCCGAAGCGCGTGGCTTGTACTTAATGAGCATGCGCGAATAATACATAATACCACTTATCTACCTATATATTGCGGTTCATGCCTTCACAACATAAAGTACATAAAGAAAAAATGCTCGCAGTATTCAAACTTTGCAAAGATACAATAAGCACGCAATAAGAGTAAAATAGTTCCTTGGCTTCACAAGTATCAGGCGCAAGGATCACACGCACACACACACGCGCGCACACACATACATGCACACACATACACGCACACAAGCACACACATACACAAACACACACACACACACGCACACAACTACAAAATATGAGTTACAGGCATTAACTCACAAATTACATACATTTGAAAACTAACGCACGCGCGAAAACAAAAAGCTTTGTCACGGCTCGAAGAGTCAACGAAAATTTCAGCCGACTCACTTAAAAAAAACTATATGCACAGTTATCGGTGCTCTGTATTAAACTGAACGAAGAGTCCGGCTATGCGAAGGGCATTAAAATCTCCATGCAACTTCATCCACAAATATGAGGAAAGCTGCAACATTCACCTCGCAAAGAACGGCGTGCTTAGAAGGGGCGAAATCCCTTCTCCCGATGTTATGGAGCCACTGCTTCCGACGCACGACATTCCGTTCACCTCGGGGGATATAAAATAAGGCTTGCCCTTTCTCTGGCCTGCTGCTGCATTGAAACGCGCAGCAGCAAGGCATTTTCACGGAGAACGAATCTCAGATTCCTACGAAAGGATGGAAAAACTTGGGAAACACACGTTCGGAGCGGCAGGGCGACCACCACTTGGACTGCTCATGGCGAGCGGGAGAAACTAAAGGCGCGCGAAAGCAAGTTTCGCGCCGTTTTCGTGACGTCAGGGTCACCTGACGGGGTAGTCTCGAGCGCCGCAGCCATTCAGCGTGGCGGATGCGCTGCCTCCGCGAAAGAGGGCGAGAAAAAGAGGAGGTTGAGTGCGCCGGCGAGGGTGTTGCGGCGTAGATCAAAGCGTGTCGCTACTTTCTAACATCAAGGGGTTTTAGGACCCGTGGGCTTTCTCCGCTGCGGAAGCCGCGCCAAGGCGGCGGGCGTCTGCTACGAGCCTGACATTTTGGTTGCTATTAGCCAACAACGCGATAATTTGGGATATATTAAGTACCACGTCACCGCAAGATAATACCGCAGTGACTCACCGCACAGAGAACGCGTTTGCCGGCTGTGAATACGGGTATTTTGTCTATTTCTTGCTAGCTCGTTTGGTCCGCGCTTACGCGGCTGTTTGAGTAACGCATTCCGCGCGTTTACTTTATTTAGTTATGCTTGGAATGAGCAACGTGAACGTGCTGCAGAAGAAAATAAGCTGGAGACCGCGATAATAACCAAGAGAACGTAGCAGACATGGCTAGCTCATGCTAACGCTTTTACACCCTATCGTTTCCTTTCTTTTATTTCATGCATTCGATTTGCTTTACAAGACTGCATCCCGTGCTCTGTTGTTTCTTTAATATGGCGAAATCCTTAACTGGGCTCTTGGGAAGCGGAATGTGCCTGTTGGCCGATGCCGTGGTACCAAAAATAAATACAAACCGCGTAACTTTCGTGGCTCGTTCACTTGCACAAATGTGTGACTAAGATGACTGATGGGTCATGGCATTAGTAACTTGACATACTTGCACTCACGTCACGATTAACGATAACAATATGAGGTGTGGTCATATGACGACGGCCAGAAATCCCTCTGATGCTGTGGGTGTGACGATAAAAACGTCTTGAATGCCAATCTCGATCTCAACGTGTCGAACTTACCCATATATCACGAAGAACTGAGAGCACAGGTAAAGGGCAACGTGAACGTGCTGCAGAAGAAAATAAGCTGGAGACCGCGATAATAACCAAGAGAACGTAGCAGACATGGCTAGCTCATGCTAACGCTTTTACACCCTATCGAATCGGAATGATAATTTCTGGGGTTTTACGCCCAAAAATCAGAATATGGCTATGAGAGACGTCGCAGTGGAGGGCTCCGTTAATTTCGACCACCTGGGTTTCTTTAATGTGCCCCTAAATCTATGTACAAGGGTGTTTATGCATTTCGCCCCCATCGAAATGTAAGCCGCCTTGGCCGGGAATTGAACCCGCGTCCTCGAGCTTAGCAGTCCAACCTAACAAAGCCACTGAGCTATAGCGCGGCGTGATATAGGTAAAGGGTACGCGAGAAATATACGCGGCAAAAAACAAGACAAACCAAAATAAATGAAACGCTAACAGTGCAACATTGTATACGTATGCCTCATTTCATAGTTACGAGCAAGCGTCAGAAAACGAACATGATGGATTACGTATGTGCAACTCATCTTTCGCCTTCTTGTGTTGCAAGGGCGCAAACACTACGCGAATTTTAACATGAAAGTAACTTTAGGAATATTTATTGCGTATGCTCGCTGGTTCGTACACAGCAAATATACTTACTGATCAACAACTACGTACTTATATATAGTTACGTAATGAAAGAGGCAACAAATCACCAGAACATAAACTTTTCATTTTTCGTTGTTATTGAAGGTAACTATTTTAGGGATATGTAGAATCAATAGCGATATTTGTAGTGCATCAAACACAGTAATTTTCAAGCCGATTTTCCACACAATATAATGCAAGCACAAACATCGCCACGTGCCATGAATGCTTGTTAGTTTACGTAAAAAATCACAAGTTACGCAATAACTATGATATAATGAGAAGTTACATGTTGGTAATTTCAGAGAGGATTCACGGATAATTAAAACAAGGCTATTGCAGTAATAACTTTTACATAACAAATTAGTAAATGGCTAGGCCAGTAGTAGTTATCTATTCATTTCAATGTCGAAAAAAATATATTGTAGTGGGGAAGAGAGTCAGCAGCCATTGAGAGAGAATGACGAAGTCCAGCAGCCCGGAGAGCGCGAGACAGCGACCGCCGCTCTTCCAACAGCTTCAGCTCTTGATGTTGCCTTATTCATCTTGCGCAGCTTCGTTCTTCGCCATGGCGCGCCACGCGAGCTGCTTAGCGACCGAGGGCGTGTGTTTCTTTCTCAAGTCGTCCAAGAGCTTCTCAGTGAGTGCAATATCATTCATCGCACCACTGCAAGTTATCATCCACAGACTAATGGCTTGACGGAGCGCTTTAACCGAACACTCGGTGATATGCTCTCCATGTACATAGCCCACGGTCCGGAGCAGCAGCGGCGCGGCGCGGCAGTTCACAGAAGAAGGCCCTCGCCGGAGCCGGCGCTTTGGACACTCTCCCATATTCTAGGTCACGCTAGCATAACGGGCGTCAAGAGAAGACGAGTGGGGCTAGCTTGTCCGATAAGGTTGGCAGATGTCTTCGTCCTGCAGTGGACACGAATAGGCTGACATTGATGACGATTATGAATACGTGTCAAACCCGATCTCGTTGCTGCGAACATATTGAGTACGGAATGAGAGCACCTGTATCCTCCAAATGCTACGATGCGAATGCAGCCTCCAGGCGGAGCACCAGGCCAGCTATAGGAAACATAGATGCGCCGACGCATCCAAACGTTGCTAAGGCGCCCTGGCACGTACAGAATATGGATGTCGCACTGGCGTGACTCTTTAATACGAAGACGAAAATGTCGCATATGCACAGGTATAACATGTTATTGATACCACTCATGCTTTTGAGGTTGAGAGAGAGAGAGACTTTTTAATGGCTGAAAGGTGGAGAGGTCGGCCTGAGCCTGCTACTCCACGCTGGGGAAAGGGGTCAGGGGAATAACAGTGATAGGATGGGAAGAGGAAGGAGGATGAAGACGATGATGAGGGCTGCACAGCATACCGTTTCTGTGCATCGCGTACGTGCACATTTCACAGAACAGCGCAGTCATCTTCGCGGGCAGAGGTATATAGAGGTTACTGCAGTGTAGCTGGAAGACTGTCTATAGCTTGCATAATGTTTGCAGCTGTTAGCGCCACTGGCGTATTTAAACCAGACAGTAGCAGCTGCAGGGCATCCATTATTTGTTGCAGCATCGCTTTGATGACAGAGTCCAACGGTGATTTTTCTGTGCACCGTCCATTGTTCGCGCGGACAGTCTAAGGCCCGTGTGCGCGTCGGTAAGCGTGGCCTTACATGCGATTCCGGGCTTGCGAGGCTCGCTTGAAGCGATGGCTCGAAGAGATCTATCGATGCCGATTGAACTAGCTACTTTCTGCTGGATCGGTGGAATTGGAGCCAGAGAGCTCTCGTTTACACCTACAACTTGTCCACGTC
The DNA here is from genome assembly GCF_013339745.2 of Dermacentor silvarum. NCBI lineage: Eukaryota > Metazoa > Arthropoda > Arachnida > Ixodida > Ixodidae > Dermacentor > Dermacentor silvarum. The sequence continues at coordinate 122,796,574 of NC_051163.1, read as the reverse complement.
GATGACACGATCGTCTACTCCGGTTTAACTAAGAGCAATACCACTGTGGTTGTGATCCGAGAACTATACGTACATTCCAGCGTACTGTTACGCCGAAAGAAAATTGGCGCTGATCTTGCGCAGCCACTTTAACCATGCTTCCATAAGGCTCCTTCGTACGAGTATGTTCGTTTCTGTCAAGGTATAAGATCAATTGCATTTTTCTTCATGTATAAGAAAAGGGGATCGTGAGTGCTTTTAAGCCAACGCTCCTTGATAAATATTTTGCTCTTACATAATTATTCATAGAACTAACACACATTGAGCTGAATTAATAAGGGAGAGAGAAAGCGAAAAAATCAACAAATAAATTAAAAAAAAGGCTGACAGCTTTTTGCCGGAACTGCGAGAATGTCACCATTGAAGTGTAGCGGCTGGTCAAGGCAGGCTATAGAACCTCTTCTATGTCGACTCCATCGCTACAATATGCGCCTCGTTTCCAAGTAATACTTCGTGTGTAGCACTAATGATTTAATTTCGTATATGGCGCTACGATCCGCCTATATGCTTTGGCCGAGCCGTGGGCGTTCATCAATCGCGTTTGACTTGCCGGTTTTACTTAAGCGCTATCCACTTTTCCTTGGTTAAACAGTTGTGCGGAAACCATTGAAGATGATTGTCAAAGGAAGCGAAACCCAACTTCTTGTCTTTGACTAAATCAGTTTCATGCGCTGCGTCCCTCTCAACAGGGCCGGTAGTTTGTAGCGATGCGTTATGCTTTATTCTATACTAGTCCTATCGTCGACCGCTCACGGCCGGCTGATCCCGTTGATAACGTGTGCGGACCGTCGCTCTGACCACTCACCAAGCGCGACAAGGCATTAGCATCGGAAAGGCATCGCTACAAAATACCGGCCCAGGTCCAGAAGCCGTTCCGTTGTCGACATCCCGAAACCTTTTGGGAGCCTTCTCTGTCTTACTTTTGCCATGCATATACTCGCAAAGAACTTTCTGTCAGTGTGAAGAGAAGGTTAGTTACACGGGCGGAACTTCTGCACATGTGTTGCTGCGCCAAGTATGCCGCAGCGTTTCACAGTGCTTTCGGTTTCTCGGAACAGATACGGGAATCAGCGCAGTGTCCATGTGCGACGGTTCCGCATTTGCCTAAACGCGGAAGAGAACAGCGCAAGAAGTCAAGATTAACAACGAGGGGTGTACTTGAAGTCTTATTCTAGTATAGCATGTAAGATGTATATGTTTGAAGTTGAAACAGCGCGAAAAGACGACCACGAAGAACACCTAAACAAAGGAACTGTGCTCGTCCTGTGTGCAAGTGTTCGTTGAGGTAGTTTTTTCGCGCTGTTTAAACTTGAAGTATGTCGCACCAACTTGCCCAAACAAAAGTACTCCTCAGCCAGATGCTTTCTGCTTCCTAGCTAAAATTATAATACGATTGAGAACGCGGCACTATATTCCAAGTGCACTCTTACTAGTCCGCGTTTTGGGTCAGTAGCTTTTCCTTCATCACCACAGAAAGTTGTCCACGAGTATAGTACTGCGCACGGTCGTCCTGGAACGCGCAGATGGCGGTGAGTAGTTTTGCCCAATACGTCAACTCCGGGCAAATCCTGCTGCCGTCGACCAATCACAGGTGTCCATTCTCCCGTGGTGATGAATGACGGAATGTACGCTCCTTTCCACAACTCCTCATTCGCACGCCTTCTCCACAACCCTCATCACCTGCATCACCAGAACGCCAACTCTACTCCAGCAAGGTAAAAACTCGTACCGATTGGTGTAGCATAGTTAAGATTTTCGTATGGCCAGCGCTTAGACGAAACACAAAGAATCGCAATGCGTGTGTCTGTAAACCTGTGCTTCGTCTAAGCGCTGGTCATATGAAAATCTGAGCCAACTCTAGGTGGTGTTATCACCCCAACCACTCCTCCTCTCCCCATTCGTCCTTTCCACATTTGCCCTCCCCGCGTTCCCTTTCTTCCCACTCTCCGCACTTTCCTTTCACATTCCCCCTCTCCACATTCCCCCTTCACTTCCTCGTTCTCTACAGCGACCACAGCATCTTGAAAACATACCCGACTCTACAAAGAGAGCTACGCTTTAATGTCAACCTAGACTTCTGCAGACTACACTGATGCCGAAAAGAAGCAAGGGCACCAAATATTCGAGTAATTTGTAATGCAGTGTTTTCCCCAGCCTTCCCTGCTTGCCTTTCGTATTCCATTAAAATATAAGCCGTGACGGCGGAATCCTATGATTGTTGTTTGGGTTGCGATGTTGAGTTAGGCACGCGTGGCAAGTGAGACGTCAAAGTCAACAAGCGTCTCGGATTACCTACTTGCTAGTGTGGGGATTGCAGTAGCTGAGCTAGAGAACCAAGGTTACGGGACAAATTGTTTAGAGTTACGAATCGCAAGAATCAGAAAACCCACACAATTCATAAAAGAAGGAAAAGGAAACGGTAGACTGGTGCGGCCTTCACTGAATCACAACCCAAATCCCCCCAAAACTGCCCATGCTACAGCGTGTGCCATGCCCATATCTATGGCCATGGTAGCCGTCCCACTGCCTAGGGTCGTTTCAACCCCCGCTCGCTTTCTGATGTTCTCGTAGAGCGTTTTTAGGCCAAATACGGCTTTCTTGCTCCTGCGCTTCATGTTTACGCTTTCCGATTATTGTTCCTGGCTCCAATAATTCGCGCAGAAGGAATTTCTGTCGACATTTTGCGAGAACAGTTTGAACAAATGTTGAACTGGTTCTTAAATTGAAACGGGTGTTTCGGTTAGCGCGGACGTGTATTCCGATAGTTTTGAGTGGACATTTAGATTGGATAGCCTTGAGCGTACAGTGTGGATTAGCATTTTGGCTCAGACGCTACTGCCACTACGATTTTGGCTGTAAAAAATATTTACTGCGCGAAGTTGAAAGTGAAACTGTTCTGTAAAATTTACTGCATGACCTGGAACCTTATAGCCTAAAAATGAAGGGGAAACGGAACGCAACAATAACGAAACAGAGCACTTTGTGGGTACAATAAATGCGAGGAATTTGAAAAGCAGCAGTAACAGCCTGCACTAACGTTCACGAATGCTATTTTGTCCTTAAATTCCAACATCTTGTCTGGGTTGAAAGTTCACCAAATATTGGTGAGCCAGTCGGCCTTGGCGGGCAAAAGAAAAAAGAGGCAATGCAGGTTGACATAGATGGCGCCTCTTTTGAAGTCGGAGAAGCGCAGAGCAAAATTAGTTTCGAAGACTCATAAACATGAAAATAAATGGGCAGTTAAAGTGCACAAATATTTGTATTGCAATAGCATGGACGCAGAGTGAAGGAAGATGTCAGGAAATTTGGCAACTACGTACAGGGTAATTAAAAGTGCAAATAGGAAACCAGGAGTCATCAAAAAGAAAGTGACTGAAACACCAACAGTAAATTGGATGCAAAGATGGAAACAAAGAAGACCACGGATATTTAAAAGAATGGCAAGAAACAAATTAGAATGGATAATCTGCACTATAACACAAAGTGCAGTGCCTTGCTATTTGAGGTCCGAGCTGGTTGCCTAAGGACAAAAAAAAAAAAAAAAAAAAGGAATGGAGGACGCTTAAGCTTTGCCTTTAAGAGTGGAACGCGATAGCATTCTTGAAAGATCCCTGGCAGCTTATCTGGCTTCCCGGCAACTGCAGCTTTCTTTTTGTCCAACTTCACCTTCGCATGCGGCTGCCGTAGGGAGGCTACATGCAACGCTGTTGTCGGCTGCCGAGGAGGCAAGCGCCATCTGGATGGTATTTTTGCAAGGAGGACACCGCGGCGCGCCGCTGTATGAGTGGTTTTAGAATTATGTTTTCTCGTATATTAAAATTACAATCCGACGCTATCATGTCTGTAGGTAGTGGTTACGTCGTACTTTACGATTTTGCTGACGCGTTTTACGTTGAGAAATTCGATTGGTCCACGAGCGCCTTTGCTCAACTCTGAGGGCCTGTGTGGTCGGCGTGGTTCGGGATGATTTTCTTGGCCGGACAATGCCCCCGACGACGACGCCGACACCGGGATTTGTGCGACACGGGGCCCTTAACGCTATCGCGTTAAAACAAACCGAACCAAACATTCGCAAGAGGGCGAGACATATGCAGGCTGCAGCAGAAATCCAGAGACCACTCAGCACATCCTAATGGAATGCGAAGGGATTCACCCAGTGCGACCTGCGGGTAACGTACGCACCTTCTTGAAGAGCTTGGATTTAAGGCGGATGAAAGCATCAACCAGTCAGCAGTCAAGATAAGCTGCAGACGTTTTGAGTATTGTGGAAAAAAGGCAGGGAAGAGGTTGATAAAACCGATCAGTTACAGGCATAGGTAACAGTACAAGGTAGACATATAAGTTTTAGGAAAGAGAGAAAACATTAAGGAGATGTAGGCAACATACTTGATTGATAAGCCTGTATACCTTACCTGATTAGCTCGAGCAGGCCGGGCGACTATATTTGTCACCTCCCAATTTCAAATAGGATGCCAGGAAATACTTATCATCACCTTATTAGGAGGTTTCGAGAAGGAAGGGAGCGGGAAAGGCCTAATCGCGTTACCTTAAAACTTATCTAGAGACTTCAGAGTCCCCCGACTCAAGAGTGAGTTCATCGACCTATGTGGTCTACACGTGCATGCATGTGCTCCGCATGCGCAAACCAGCTTCGATAATTGAGAAACCTGCGCGCTTTATTCACAGAAAAAAAAAAAAAGAGAAGCAAGGGAAAGTAAAACGCCGACGCAGCCAGGAAAGGGAAACACGGGTCAGCAGCGCACGGACACGCATTGTTGTGAGGGGATCCGCAGAGCGCCCCACGTTCTCCTCGCTTTTATCTCGCTCCCGCCCCGCGGCCATTCTTTTCAACAGCGTCCATTCTGCTGGCCGGTCCACGTGGCGTTCGGCGGCGAATTCAAAGCGAACTGCGGTAAACGAGGCCAGAGACGCGAGAGAAGCCGGCCGTGGTTGTGCACAAGAGCGGCCGAGCCCGACCACTTCGAGTGCGTACGTGGTTTGTCCCGGCCGCGTTTGCATTAGAGACTCGAAGCGCGAAAACGGGCACATGCCGAGAATCGCTCGCCCGCTCGCCAGCTGATCGCTCAGCTTTCGTCGAAAGGCCACGCCTCTCCCTTGAAATTTGTTTCAACTGCGTTATTTTACGGCGCTAAGCAGTTACGAGGTACGGATAGGACTGTAACCGCAACATTACGCTCGGAGTTCTCGGCTACGTGAATAAATTAAGAGGAATATTCTCGTCGTTAGTATGGTCGGAGAGAAGCGGCTGCGACACGGGTGCTGTATGACTACTGCACAAACCCGTTGCATTGCCCAAAATAAAGAAAAGCTTTATAACCCCACGCTCATAAATCACAAAGTGATTTTAACGGGTCAATAAATGGGTCATTTAGCATAAAAAATACCTTCAGAATTTTTTTTCTATTGTGATTGAAATTTATTCTAAAAAAGCATTGATAAATGAAAACAACGTGCTGCACTTTTGTTTACGAGCGCCATCAAACGCAGCATATAGAATAGAATTAGCCAGTGCCATGACCTCTTAGATTTACGAGTCGGGTTTAGGAGCGCCATCAAGCGGACCATGCTGAATAGTCTATTAGCCTCCGAGATTTACTACGAAGCTGCCATCTAGGGTGTCAAGGCGCGCGAGGCCCCGACCTCCCGCGTACTTGAAGCGCACACGCACGGTTTGCCTCCGTTGAAGCCGCGGTGTACGAACAGACCCCTCACAATGCCGGACGCGTTTCTTTGTCGAAGTGTACACTTTGAAGGAGCTTTTCATGACTGATTATCCGACGTGCCAGATAAGTTCATATTTCCTCACGTCACTGATAATCCCAAACGCCACTTGGACGAATTCATCTGCTTGCAGGGTTGCCGCTGGCCGGTTTTCCAGCGACATAGCCGGTTTCTCCGTCACGGTGCGGGCTACCGGTTCAACACCAGACCGGCCCATCATTTGCTGGTTTTCCGGTTCTCTATGTATCGGCACATGTAACTTGCATCGCAAGGGCTCTGCCGGGCGTCCATACATAGCAAACGACTGAATTATCAAACCCGGATCCCTTCCCCATTCAATAAACGCCACTGTCGCAAAGCTGTCGTTTTGTCCGAAGTTGCGAGACTCAGTGGTCGAACCTGTCGGTTAAAGTTTTTCTTCTGAGCTTTCTCCTATGAGTAGAAGCGCAACTTCAACTTCTCTCCGATGCTTCTCAGCGGCCGTCCACTGTTGGTGCTTGTTGCGTCAGCTTGGCGCGACCAGTTTCGGCCACCATTGAGCGTTCTCTTGCACCCACACACCTTTGGGCTTCGTTGCCTTCATGTCATTCTAGCTAACGATCGACGTGTCAAAGGTATTTATGTCTATTTATTCTTCTTTCTTTATGGGGTTTTATGTGCCAAAACCAGTTCTGATTATGAGGCACGCCGTATAGTGGAGGGCTCCGGATTAATTTTGACCACCTGGCGTTCTTTAACATATGCACTACAACGCAAGCACACGGGCGTTTTTGCATTTCGCCTCCATCGAAATGCGGCCGCCGCGGCCTGTGTATTTATTAAGAATACTTTAAGGGTAGTAGTAGTAGTAGTAGTAGTAGTAGTAGTAGTAGTAGTAGTAGTAGTAGTAGTAGTAGTAGTAGTAGCAACAGCAGCAGCAGTCGTAGTACCAGATGGGTAAAAGAACTCGATACGTCATCTTTAGTGGAACCGAACGGAATGGAGCAAGAGCCTCTGAACTAGAAGCGAACGAAATTCCAACACGCAGAGACAGCGATAGGGTACAAGAGAGCCGTGACGTCAGGCGGTGAAACGCCACGAAGGTAGCTCGGCGTCCAGCAGAGCTGCTGCATCGCAACTCGTCGGCAAAGCGGCCGCGGAGGATCCCACTAGAAGCCGTGGCGCGGTGCAAGAAAAAAGGAATGCGCGCGGCAGCCCTTTTGGCGCGCTAAAGAGTGCGCGCTTGTTTGCGCGGGAAAACCGGTCACTCGCCCTCATCCTTGCCCGCCCGCGCTTCTCTCGTCGGAGGCCAAGGAGACCCGGCGCGGCACCGATACATATAGACGCGCCGGACAGGACGCGTGCGTGCCGTGTGCGCGGAGCCAAGTTCGATACCGACAAGAGAAACGATACGCATGCGCGGACTGGCGTGTAGTACGTGTCGGTACAGGCAACTTTGGCGTTTCGGGCACACGGGCGAAATAAAGCGGCATTCCGGCCTCGTTTGCCTTCTTTGTGGAGGACGGTGTCGCTTGCTTGCAAAATGATGCTGTGAACGCTAACATTCTGTTTATTCATTTATTTCTTTTGTTCTGTACAGAACAAGAGAGAGATACATTCTATAATGCATGCTGTAGATGCTCGCCTGGCCGTACGACCTAGTATGCTGCTCCAGATCACGGGAGCCGACAAGTGAAATGGCGTAAACATGTAAACATACACAAGCACGCAGAGTAAGAAGTAACTAAAATGACGGGTCGAGGCACGTCTATTGTGTATTTGCGAAAGGTTAAGCGGCACACTGATTCGGTGCAGACTACGTGCCAAGCGGCTTGCGCAAGCTGATATTTTGCTTGTGGTGAATTCAGGGACAAGAGATTCCGTGCAGAGCACCCATCGCCTTCCCGGCTGGCACAGAATGTAGGCGAAAACTGCAACAATCGCAATGAGCTATGGGGCACTAGCAGACATGCGATAGCTGACACTGGACGAAACAGTTTTTCTGGTAGGTGGGTGATAGATGTTTATCGACAAGGGATCGAATGTTATCGAGCCATCGGTGTAGATGTGGAACGTCTATTGAAACAAAAGAACAAAAAAACAAAAACAAAACAAAAGGGCAGATAGGTTGGGTTGAGGTGTACTGCTGTAGCTGACTACTCTACGCTGGCGCAAGGGCTGACGATGAGAACAGAACGAAGAGGCGGCTAAGTAGACTACGAGCGGGCCAAGTGAAAGTCTATATAGTCCAAACACTCACTCATTTAGATATCAAGTAAGATGTGGGTGTTCTGAAAGCTAGATTCACTGTCAAACCAAGGACCCACAGTAACGTGCTGAAAACGATGACCAGACTTGAACCATCTTCGACGAACAGGTAAGTGCGTGGACGCAAGGGTGACGCCAGGCCGCCGCGCATGCGAATGCGGGACGCGAGCCTGATCACCACGAATTGTTGCGGCTGTACTTTTCAGCGGAGAAAATTTTGGCGTTGGCTGCGACCAGACAAACCTGGGCCGTGCAGAGAAGCTTGTTTTTTAACTCCCGGACCTGAGACGTCTGGAGGGCGTGGACAACTCTTGTTGAGCTCACACAGCAAATGTGGGTCGACTGGAGTGCTACAGAATCATCGTCGTAAGGCGCAGCACCAGCTCGAGTCACGTGTCCAGGGCCGTGAAAACCCAAAGGCTGCCTCACGTGTGATCCATTTAGGAGAACGAGCTGACTTTGAAGGTTCACTTTTGGCACAACCAAGAAGGCGCGTGCTGCGTGCATATTTTGCACTTTGGTTAGAACGCACCGTACCACGGCTACCCTTGTTTGATCAATAGAGGTGTAGAACAGCGCAGTGACATTTCAGCAGCTTTAGCGCATTCGAGGCGTACTAGCGCGGTACATGAATACCCGAAGGATAAAGCGCAGAGCCTTGGCAGACACATCTGATGACGCTGTGTTCAACCGGAGCACGCTGAACTCTAATTGCAGTTAGAACTGTTCTGCTTATCTGAATGTTCCCGCGATATACAATAAAAATATAAATACATGATCATGCTAAAATAAGTAAATGAACAAAAACTGACAGCGAAACAAACAAAGAACACAACATCGCAGCGGAGAGTTCACTGAAATCTGTCCATGCCGCTTCCCCAATGCATATAGTCCTTATACATTGGTGCAAGAGACCTTCACGTACTAAATGGATGGTTAAGTCTAAACACGCGCCTCCGTTGAAGATCTGCCCACAGTACAGATCATAAGCGCATCACTTGATTTATAACTGAACAGAAGTACTTTAAAACCCTTATCTAACTCGGTGTCCACTAAGAAATCTTTCAAGACATACGCTTGCCTTTTGCCGGAGATGACTTTCCGACCATATTGTTAATTACATTAGCCTATGCTGCATGGTATTGCCATTTTATACTTTCAAAGTTTCAAATCACTCTTCTCTTTAACACCCCGGCTACCAGAACAGAAGTTCAGAGCAAGATTAAGGCTTGACCCGAGTGGTCGAACAAGTATCGTCGCTGCACACCTCGTTTCGACAAGGGGATTCATTGCTGCCCTGACGAAGGCAACTCGATCACCTCGTTAAAATGTTATGTCTCCAGCGACATCATTCCTTGTTCGACCCCTTTTATTCACTACTACCAGCGTATACCAAATGAATAAACCAAAGGATGATGAAAACGTGGGATGCATTTTACAAACGTCCCGTCATCGGGACGTTTGTCACCGTCCCATCGCAACCGTCCCGTTATCCGGCAGAGGCGGAAATCCAAAATGGCTTGCGAATCGGGTGTCTCCAGGCATATGTAAGTCAACTGTATACGGAGCTCTCAATCTGCGCAGGATATACACAAGTGACATGCGTGTCACGTATGGCACGCCCCGAGGCAATCTGTTCTCGCGCCGCCGCCGCAAACCCTGCATTCCGGTCACTCGCGCGTATACCCCTCCCGGACGAGATAGCGCTTCGACTCACTCAATGGCCCCCGCGCCGCCCTAATTGCGCCCTCATGGCGGCGGGCCATCGGACAATTGACGTGCGCTGGGCCACTGACGCCTCGCCCATCGCTTTCCCCACTCTTCACGCACGCCAATTTCCCGCCTCCGGGATGTGTGTCGCGGTGGTTAGCCGAGGGCAGCTGCTTGAGTGTAACAATGGACGTGACAGCAAAGAAGCGAGAACAAAAACAAACAGCCGTGCAGCGAATGCCAACCCGCTAACAAGCTCGCCACGAAACTCCTCTTCCTAGTACGTGCGGTGCTCCGCCGTTTCGTGGACCGGCAGAGTCGGCAGAGGCTTTCCGATTACGGGAACCGACGTGCGTCACTTAAACCTTCGCTTTCTCTACTTGATAAGGAAGTGTAGTTCTTGACGGGGCATTTGCTCTCGTTATAAACGCGCATTGTCTAGATGTGTGTCTATTTCGTCGCTACTGTTAAGGCGCATGTTGTACTGTATCTGTTGTTTCTATGTGGGGGCTGCTGCTGCTAGTGTGCATGCTGTATTGACAGCGATCGTGGTGTACAGGCTCGTCTCCCTCAAGGAATAAAATCAGTTAGTAGAAGTGTGTTCCTTTGTCTTTGTTGTTTTCGCGCCATAATAAAACTTATACTAGCCAAATTATAAAAAAAATTGGCTACTATAAGTCTAGGCCCAATCACACGCGGATACGCCAATGAGTGCTTGACTGGCGTTTTAACAACTAGACGGATGTCTGTGGTTTCCTCATTTATTCAACTGTGTCGGAACTTAATGTGAGCCTCGAACAACATTTGACACGTCCAGGTCCATCCCAAGCGTAGTTCCAACAATTTGCTCCCCAATATCAAACGATTGCTCCAAATAGATGGATTGCACTAGTTAACTGAATCTTTTCACACATATAGTGCAGTCTTGACAGGCTAAAGTGCGATCATAAATGCGCTGGGATAAGGAGAACGTACATAAACAATCTAAAACCATCTGCAATCGCATACGGGGCAACAAGCCACTTATGATGTTATGTTGTGGAACCAATGTCTTGAAAACTATAATCAAGGCTTCTTATGTAAAAGTGCTGTGGGTCTCTAGATACGGGCCCTTAATGACACGTCATTGTTACCTTAAAAATATGGAAACACCATGCTCTTATCAACATACTCATGGTGCGCTGGAAAATACCTTTAAAAGCAACCACGACTACTGTGATGGCAGTGACCCATTAAGGCAAGCAGTCAATTTTGTAGGCGTTCTGCCAGCAATGTGTGCGACAAGATGGCAAAGGCTTCGTGCACCTGCGCTTTACAATGAGCCTTTCTCATGATAACGAAGAGTGCCAGCGCGAAGCCGTTGGCACCAGGCGAAGGCTAGCTGCGCGCGGAGAGCAAATCCTGCGAGAGGCGATGTACAGGGTGTGCCAATGCGACAGGGAAGCCACAGCTTGTACCGATGAAGCGTCTATATTGCAGAAATATGGCTTCAGAGCTAACTCCTTGCTACTCTTAATGTATCTCTGCTGTCGAATACATCTGCCGCTTCGTACTTTCTTAGTTTTCCTTCAGAGAGAAGGACAATTGGTGGTCTCGAACGCGAATCAAATGCTTTCTTTTGTATTGTTCCCCACAGGACGTGTTCGAGCTCGTAAACGCACCTGTTTGAGGCGGCGCTGGTATACTCCGTGCTTTTCGACCTCATCGAAATGCGGCCGCTATAGCTGGGAATAAAACCCGCGATTTTGCGCTGAGCAACGCAATGCTATTGCTATACTAATCCACCGCGGCTTGTTAACGACAGCTTCTCTGTATAAGTAAGTTTGATGCCAATGGGTTTGAAAGATTTCTTGTATCTAGCTAATCTCTTTTGGCGCTCGAAAGTTTACCTATTCTCGTGTAAAGTCGAACGTGTTTTCATTGCAACGCAACGACGCCCTTCTTTCATCCTCCTCCTATTTTTATGTCCACTGCAGGACGAAGGCGTCTCCCATGCGTTCTTCGATTACCCCTGTCTTGCGCTAGCTGAATCCAACTTGCGCCCGCAAATTTCCTCATTTCATCACCACACCAAATTTTCTGCCGTCTCCGACAGCTCTTCCTTGCCCTTGGAATCCATTCTGTAACTCTAATAGTCCACCGGTTATCGGCTGTACGCATTACGTGGCCTGCCCAGCTCCATTTTAACGCGACAGCGTTAAGGGCCCCGTGTCGCAGAAAATCCGGCATTGGCGTCAGCGCCGGCGTGCGTGGCGGAGAAAATCCTCCCGAACCACCCCGACCACGCAGGCCCTCCACGTGGTGCAAGGGTTTGGTGAACGAAAATTGAATTTCTCACAGTGAAATCCGTCAGAAAGAATGGTAAAGTACGACTTAACCACAGCCTACAGACACGGTGGCGTGGGATTGTAATTTGAATGTACGAGAAAACATAATTCTGTTACGAGGAAAATAAAACACAAGCCCCTTTTCCAGCATTTCTACCATACTAACAGCGGCGCGCTCGGGTAGCTTACTTGCGAAAATACTATCCAGATGGCGCTCGCATCCTCGGCAGGTCAAATTGGGATTTCGCCTGCCGAATGCGTTTTCGACACGCGCGGGCGTAGGGGCAATAGCAAACAATTAATAAAATAATAAAAAAATGTGCTAGGGCCTTCACATTTTAATTTCAGACGACTTATAATGCCCCTGAAAAAACGTCTTCCAGCAATGCATTTCTGTTTAAAAGTGAAACCGACTTTAAGGGGATCGGTGTAAGCTTAGTCTTTGTAAGCTGGCTTTCCCAGGTTCTGTGTTGCAGTGAAGCCCACTGAAAGAAAAACGCGATGCGAACGGGGCCCGATAACGCTATCGCGTTCCGCTCTTAAAGGCGAAGCTTAAGCGTCCTCCAATTTTTATTCTCCTAGTGTCAACCAGAATATCGGCTGTCCCAGTTAGCTCTCTGATGCACACCGCTCTCTTCAGGTCTCTTGGCGTTACGCCTAATAATTTTCGTTCCATCGCTGCTTGCGCGGTCCTTAACCTGTTCTCGGGCATCTTTATTAAGCTCCAAGTCCTTCTTTACCAGTAAAAATTACCAGTCCCCCCGCCCCCCTCCCCCATTGATCTATTTCAGAGTCGCTCTTCAATCGTGTTCTTCCCTGTAGCCGGTCTCGCAGCACAATGACACGTCACTAATTGTGCGACACTTAATCAGTTTAAGACAACTTTGAAGCCGAAGTTTCGCGGCCCTTATAGATCGGACTTTGTGCAACCTGTAGCAACAAAAGCCCGCGTGTGTATTGCGCGGTCTTAGGAAGGCTCTGTTCTTGTAGCTCACTCGATGCGGCGAAGGCGCTATAGATAAGCCAACAGGAAGGCGGAAGCTTAGCGCTCAATAAGAAACTTTCTAAGGAAGCTGGCGAACACGATGCGGGTAATTGTGCTACTAAAAGAAAAAAAAAATTGCCCGCGCGCTCAATAGGGCGTGTCTCGCGGTGCGGCCGCTCCGTGCGGGAAGTTTTCACCGGCCGGCTCGCGCACAAGCGCCTCGGGACGCGGCCGCTCCCACTTTCGATTTCAACCAACTCGCCTCGATTGGGTGCGGAACCACGCTGCTGGACCGGAGAGCGGTGGTAACACGATGCCATCGAATGTTCGCGTATATACGCGCTCGCTCCCGCGAGTGCCCGGAAAATCGGTCTTAACAAAGCGACGTAGAGCGCGATTTGCCGAGAAGTTGGTTCTCTGCAGAAAAGCGTTGTAGTGTGAGTGGTCTGTGAACCGGGCAAAACAGGCCATCGGAGGGCCGGCTATACCAATACCGTCGACAACATAATGCAGCGACTCACCGCTGTAAAAGCAAGAACAAGATAGGTGTAGAAAAAGCTGGAGAAATGAACAGAGCAACAAAACATCAGGTGAATCAATCGTGGACTGTGATTCGAAATTAAAATGGGCACCGCGCTATAAACTTTGCCAGAAGGCATGGCCACGGCCGCTGGACAAAAAAAAAAAAAAAGCCTTTTTTTATCCAGCGGCCGTGGCATGGCATACGTGAACATTCAACCTTATTCTCACCTTACGTTACGAGCACAGTTGCACAGACAGTAAACGCAAGGCTATATCAGCACACTAGAGATAAAGTAAGAGTAGAAATAAGCTGGTCGACAGCGCAAATAACAGACCATCACTGCTGTCCTTACACGCAACTAAAGGACAGTGGACTCAAAGGCTGATGAAGACCTTCAACTGATATTGTAAGCTGAAAACGTCCGATGTGCTGCACACTTCGGAGACCGAGCTCGAAACGTATACATATAGTATACGGCCAGCTGGGGGCACACCGATTAGGTAATTCCATAAAAGTGTTTGCCCAAGGATGGTACACGCTTTTATAGGCATTGAACCACAGCGCAACACCAAGTCTGCTGTTATATCTATCTTCTGTGAATCTTACCAGTGGGTGAAGTGGCATATGATAACCGAGACGAATCTGAGTTGGGCAGATTATACTGTGATTTTTTAAAAGGTAAGAGTGCTATACGGCACAATTTTTATTAGCGAGAATGAAGGACGCATATTATTTGGAATATGTAGGCTTTCTTTTTCACGTTTCTTCCTTCGACACTTGGAATTAATATCTCTTTTAGGTTCCATTTACCATCGATACCATCCTAGCACCCCAGTTCCTGCAACAGCCGCGAGAGAAGACCCATAACGAAGAACACGACTATCTCATAAATCAATTGGAACAATTAAATACAAAACATAGAATGAAGTCATCGGTGTTAACGTTCCGATGGGCCAATGATTTAAGATTGCTTCTTGTTGGGGTTGTTGGTTCATATCCGTAGAAATCCTTGTCGAATAGGAAATGAAGACGAAGACATGGTTAGAAACACGCGGACAAAACAAACACGACGACATTACCGTTTGTATTGCCGACGTGTTTATATAGTTGTGTTCGTCTTCATTTTTCGCCCATCGGTATTTTCCATGGTTCATTGATACTTTACGTACACTTTAGGTATTTTATGTTCATGCCCAGAGCTCTTAATCAAAGGTTTGTTCGATTTCTAGCTGATCTTAGCCTGCGGGCTCTTTGTAAAAAAAAAAAAACGCTTTGTAGTGCTCGCATTCAACACTTATAGAGCTGGAACTGCCACCCCTCATTATACCCCCGTTTCGATGCTGCATTAACATACGGTGCCTCCTCTGCCAGGGTGGCATTTACGAATGCTTACTCGTTGCTCACACGAATGTGGCACGCGACAATCACTCAAGTCGACAGATACGTGTTACCGTTTATAAACGAGGTGCCCGCATCCACGTGTGCGAGCAGTTAGGGGATATTGCTCTCCATTCTTTCCATTTTATCCCCTTTCCCCAATGCAGGTTAGCAAACCACACGTGCGTCTATTTAGCTTTCCCTAATTCGCAATGGTAACGTCCACTTTTTCTATTTTCTTCTTCGTTTTTTTTTTCGTTGAAAAGCATCTGGCCAACCAGATATGCCAGTCAATGCCCCTGGTGTGGGGGGAGGCCATCCTTGCCCCATGTGACATGGGAGTGCCAATCACGACCCCAAAATTCAAATTCACCCCGTTTAGCACAAAATTCATTTATAGTGAATTCCACTGGCGGATCTGGAACGGTGTGCCGAATCCACGACGGAGCAAGAAAATCCGCCGCGGAGCGACCCGATCCCGATCGACCAGTGAAAAATAAACACGCTCCGGCAGGGATTGCAGCGGAAGTTGTCGCACGCATCCGGTTACCCATGTTGCCAATCTCGCATTAGACCACGTTGGGGGCACGGTGTAAAAAAGGCAGGTGATCCGACGGCGGCGCGAGGCGCGGCCACTTAGTGTGACTCTACGCACGCCGCTGCCGCAAGGGGCAGCACCTGTTCTGGGGGCCACCTTTTCGCTCGCTTTGCTGGCGCTTTTATGGGCACGCGTTGCAGAAGTCCTTTATTTTCATGAATATATGTCGTTCGCCTGCTTAAAACGACTCTACTTGGTTGGAGGAACGTCCCTTTATATTTCTGCTGACATTCCAATTGACTCCGACGCGGCGAGCAGTGGTAAGCGCAGCGCACCGTCTGCTCGAGCAGACGACGCGTCTCTCTCGTGTTCGAAATGACGGTATTTGGACCGGAAGTGGCATGAAACCTTCTACCTGCTCAGTATTTGGCGTCTAAATAACGAAAAATTGAATATATTTGGGTATGGGTGTTTAAATGCTGACGGAGGTCGTAAATTATCCACTGTTGTGCCGCTTCTCCAAGGCCTCCTGAACACGTGCTGCCCCTACCGGCGGCGCTCACTTCCGGTCACACGAAGTGGCCGCTCTCTCGCCCCAGCGCGGGCGCGCCGTCGGAACACCTATCTTCTTACACCGTGGTTGGGGGTTCTAGGCACAGCGGCAACTGCACTTCGCGTCTTCTTCGACGTAGCCGACGATTTTGGGGCGTTTGTGCGGAGGCTCTGCAAACATTTCATTAAATAAAATTTCGTACAGTACGTACGACTCATCCTCATCGCTGCTGCTGCTGCTTTCTGAAGAGGAACTGTGCGAACTGTCGCTGTCGCTCAAAGCAACGAGCAATCCGGCAGGGTCGAACGACGCCATTTCAGAACTGTAAGCAACGCCACAGGGTTACCAGACAGCGCTTGAAAAAGCGCTGCAAGCAACCGACGTACCCGATTGTTCCGGAAGTGACGGCGCCTAGTCGCTGGAGTTCCGGCGAAATCCGGCTCTATAAGACGGATCAACGCGGAGCGCTCCGTCACGGAGCAAGTTGCCCCAAATCGCCCAGTGGAACATGCGATCTTGCTGTGGATCCGCCAGTGGAATTCAAATTCTCGGCCGCGGAGCAAAAAAAACTTGCTCCAGATCCGCCAGTGGAATTTACTATTAGGGAGCCTTGGGCAGCCATCCTCGCCCGGACTGACCTGGAGACTCAATTGAGCCGCCTCGACCAGGCACGGCGCGTGGCGGTGGCCACTGGAGTCCTGGACTAAGGACCCACCCTCCGGCCCCCTTAACCCTATTTTTCATTAATAAAGTTATTTCTCTCTCTCTCTCTCTCTTTCGTTGAAAAGCAAGCGCCATAGTTACTAATCGCCCAGTGCTCGACCACGCACTATTGATAATTGTCTTCCTCTTGGACATGTATTGAAAGAGAATAAAGGGTACCGAGGGGCCCGATGTTTATTAATCAGATCGTAAGAAGGCAACAAACAAAGACACCAAGTGCAGCATAGGGAAAATTACTTGCATTTAATAATCGAATCAAAGAAATGATAAAAATAATGGAAATGTAAGTGGATGAAAAAACAATTGGCCGCAGGTATACGGCCCGATCCCACGTCTTCGCATTACGCGTGCGATGCTCTTACCAATTGAGCTACCGCGACGCCGTTTCCCCATCCCCTGTGTGGGGTATTTATGTTTTACTATACTAGTAGAACTGGCACTCACCGAAGGCGGCGTGAAGTAGCTGTAGCCGATGTCGTCGTCCGATGCCAGCTCCTGGTAGACGCCGAACAGGTCCGGCGACATGGTCGGGCCCGTCGTGCTCGCCGTGGATGCCGTCCACGTGGCCGCCATTTCACTGCTGCAGCAGGGGCCGGCAGCTGCACGATCGGCGACCACTTTATAGCCACACTGTCACAATACCCGAGTTTGCTGCCCGCACCTTCTCAGCCCGACGTCCTTACGTGCACTCAATTAAACATTAAAAGTTAAACTCTGAGATTTCCCGCGCCAAAACCACGATATCATTATGAGGTACGCTGTAGCTGGGGACTCCGGCTTACTTTTTGACTTCCCGGGATTTTTTAATGCGCGCCTAAATATAACTACACGAGCTTCTTTTTTTTTAAATTTCGCCCAATCGAAATCGCCCAAGCGAAATCACGAGATCGCGGTCGGTAATCGAACCCGCGAACTCGTGCTTCGCAGCGCAGCGTCATAGCCCCTAAAGTACTGCGGCTGGTACATGCGCTTAGTGTACGCACGGTATTCACTGTTGAATTTTCCTCCCCACTTCGCGCCCGGTGTATGAAATTCTGTTCGTTTACAAACAGCTTTCTGTCGAGAGATTGAACCAAAAAATAAAAAAAAAATACCTTGGCTACTTTGTTTCTCTGGGTCCCATAGAAATAAAAAATAGTTCAGTAAATAAATGAGCAAACAACTAAATAAATGCATAGTTAAAAGAGAGAGAGAGAGGCAACAGGCCTGATACAATGAATATCTGAGCCAATACCCCGCCACAAATATGGGAAGTACATTGCAGTTTAGTGAACGTTCACTGCAGTAGACGAGTTCTCCATGTAATAACAAGGGTCGGCGATCCAGACACAGAACTCGTTCTAATACGTTCCAGAGTGGAGCACAGAAGAAAACACCCGCGTATACGGCTCTACAATAACTCCATTTGACCTTTTTCAAATGGCCAAAATACATGGAACATAGTCATGCTCCAATAAGCAGAACCGTGCCTTGACAGCTGTACGGGATAGTTTTGCGGACAACAATTTCATTATTAAAACGAAGCTTCCTTTGCAACTTATGTAACAGCACGAAAAAAATAAGCAAGGGACGACGATAGACACAGAATGAAAAGCATTTCACTTCACTATGACAGTTATCCGTCTATCATTCATTCATTCATTCATTCATTCATTCATTCATTCATTCATATCTATCATATCATATCATATCACACATATCATTCATAACATTCATGTATACCAACATTTCGGCCTTCGTTAGTGCGTGGACAGCAATAAGAATGAGTCTTCATCACGTCATTGTAGATGCTTTACTTCGCTATCTGCCATCGAAAGACACTGGACCGAAGAAGGCGTTTTACTGCATGGCCATCAACGGAACCGAATTTCATGATGGTTGCTGCATTTCAAAGAATTTTAAATTTTTAGTTTAACTTTTACTTTTATGCGATGTACACGAAGGCGCAGTCGAGGACCGCAGTCAATTAGGTGGACTGACGAAATTAAGACATTTGCAGGCGCAAGTTGGAATCAGCTAGCGAAAGGCTGGGGTAATTGGAGATCGCTGAAGGGGGCCTTCGTCGTGTAGTGGACATAAAGATAGGCTGCTGCTGCTGCTGCTGCTGCTGCTGCTGCTGCTGCTGATGATGATGATGATGATGATGACGATGACGTGAATGACAGCGGGAGTGAAAGCCACTGCATACTTAAACGGAATGTTACAAGATCATTTAACGCAACAAGGAATAGATCATGTGATCGCAACTGACGCGTCAATGAATGAAGAGAAAGCGGGCGTGGGTATTTTCTCCGAGTCACTATCCTGGTCTTACGCATTACGCCTTCCGGATTTCACACCCATATTTTTGGCTGAACTAGCAGCAATTATCTTAGCTCTGCGGAAACTTCCTTCAAATTACTCAACAGTGGTTATAGTGACTGATTCACTGTAAGTATGCACATCGCTCACTTCATCTGCAGACACTACTGTAGTCAATACATATAAATTGTTAACCCCTCCTAACTTAAGTCTGGTACGATTGGTATGGGTTCCAGGCCATCGTGGTATATTCTTAAATGAAATGGCTGACACACTTGCGCGGATATCTCTTGATGGACCAGTTATGTCTGTCATGCCTAGTTCGGCTTATGTCACTGCGGCTAGGTTTAGAAAATTTTCCCTATTACAAGATTCTACGAAAATGAAAATCCAAACGTCGGAATTTAATCATTTGTCCTTTTCGTGGGACAATAAATGGTGCCCCGGCCACACGTAAATTAGAAATCTCCATAACAAAATTACGCTGCCGAATCCCACCATTAAATGTTTACCTATACAGGTCCGGTCTGGCACCGTCCCCTCTGTGTCCTCCTGCCAGGAACTCGAAAACATTGATCACTTTCTATTATGTCGTCATCGCTTTATAGGAATCAGAGGAAGATATTCGAATTTTCATTCCGTAAATTGGGTATTTCTCTAACTACTCAAAATATCCTCTCCTTCGGGGCTTCTTCAATGGGCTTTGGCCACAGGAACATCTGCGTGGCCCTCTGTGACTATATCTGTGACACAAAAAGACTACCCAGTTAATTCTCGAAATAAATAATTGGATAACTCATTAATTCGCTAATTGTTGTTTCGAAATTATTCTAACACCACCAAAATTTTTTTGTCTGTTTATGTACAATTACAATGATTTCAATTCTGTCTCTGCCCTGTAAATCTCTTTCCAAATTATCATAAACGCTATGCTTCACGCTGATTTACTTTTTCTAGTTTTTTCCGTCTCCCATTTCCCTTTAACCTTTAACCGCCGGCTTCTTGGCCAATCCCCCGTAGTGGGTAAGCGCCACGGATGAGGATCAAGCAAGCAAACAAGCTACAGCAGCTTGTCGTCGGAACAGCAGAACGTTGGAACGTTCTTTATAGGTTCGTAGACAGCGTTTCAGTCAAAGCGTACAGGCTTTATGCTATTTATGAGGCAAACATGACAGTGGGCTAGATCGTTGAAGATTACTTAGTGCTGTGAGCTAAAGCTGAAAAAACAACAACAAAACAAACAAAAACAAAGAAAGACGGTTACAGCTTATACGCTTGTCAACAGGGCGTCCACACATTAAGGAAAGACTGCACGAACACAGCTACCACTGTAGCCTACTGCAAGCGCACCGTTAACGGCTGCGCTTCATCAGCATCAAAGCAATTCATCAGCAGTATAAACGGTGATCATGCACACGACCAGAGAACAATGAAGGGAAACAATCATGGCATATATCATCACGTCTGCTAGACAGGGCGCGTGCATCATTGCGCCTTTCATTGCACTATATGTGAAAAACAAAAATGCGGGCAGAGGCCAATCAACAGCACAATGTGGCTCATTAGTGCGTCGGTTCACCAAGTCTAGGTGGTGCCTTGACATACGTCGTCGCTTTATCTATCTATCTATCTATCTATCTATCTATCTATCTATCTATCTATCTATCTATCTATCTATCTATCTATCTATCTATCTATCTATCTATCTATCTATCTATCTATCTATCTATCTATCTATCTATCTATCTATCTATCTATCTATCTATCTATCTATCTATCTATCTATCTATCTATCTATCTATCTATCTATCTATCTATCTATCTATCTATCTATCTAATCTGAACAGATGAAACTGTCGGTGTCATGTGCCTGTCTCCCTCCCCTTCAGTTTAAGGTATTTTAGCGCACAAGCTTGTTGCCCCGTCAACCGCCCAGGACAACAGACCGGAAGCGAGAATGGTGAAAATAAATACGCTTGAATATAAATTAAAAAAACAATGTTTATGTGTTTAAATCTCGGTGCACATTAAAGAACCGCCAGGTGACTAAACTAATCCCCTCCACTCGACTACGGCGTCCCGCATATCCCACTGCACAGTTGCAGAACGTTAAACTTCACGATTTAACATCCCTTATATAACTAAAATCTTGGGGAAGGAGAAGATGAGCCGTGAGTGAACCTATCATTTCGCTTGGCTCCGATGATTTACTGATATAGTTGACATGGTATAAGGCTTTCCGGTGATACCGTCTCGCCTAAGAAAAACACGCCTGACGGTCGCGAGGTCCGGGTGTTCGATTATGTGTTGTTTGGCTGATGTATAGGCTCAACGGGCTGGAGGTTGCGGAAGCAGTCGTGGAGGCGTTGAAGATAGGGTTGATGTTAAGCAGCTGTCTTTTATGTGGTGAAAGGGTCGCCGGGAAGGTGTAGAGGGTCGCCATAAACCAGTTAGACCATAGAGCACTCAAGGTCGCGGCCAAGGACGACCCGCAGGCCAAAATTACCAACGGCAAGTGGTCGGTCCAGTGCTCAGGATCACGGCATGCTGTGAGGGCCGCCTTGAGCTGCCGATGAAGACGCTCAATTATGCCGTTAGAGGACGGATGGTAAGCAGTAGTGCGGCAGTGCTTCGCAGCCAGAATGCGGGCAAGTGCAGCAAATAATGTAGATTTAAACTGCCATCCACGGACGGTCGTTACAATGGCTGGGCAACCGAAACGTGAAACCCAGGAAGAAATGAAAGTGCGTTCCACTGTCTCTGCTGTTGCGTCGACAATGGGGACCGCCTCAGGCCACCGTGTAAACGGTCCACTACAGTAAAAATGTAACGATAGCCGCGCGAAAGAGGAAGCGGACCCACTATGTCGATATGGACATCGTCGTGACGCTGGTCGGAAGTTGCTGCAGACCAGTGCGTTCCGAAGGTACGGTACGCGTCAGTATCTTTTACTTGAGGCCCTCATATGGGTTTTCACTCAAAGGCTTGGCCGGGACGTCGGTGGGGTCGTTGACTATTTTCGGTAATAGTGACGAGATCACACAGTAGTACGGCGTCGTCTGCGAATTGATCCGATGCAGGTGGACTTGCGCTTCGGCCTGTTGAAGCCGCAGCTAGGCATTCTGCGTCCAAAAGGCCTGCAGCTGAAACCTCACCGCTGCGATATCGGGGAGGCGAAGGCTTGATGCGCAGCATTGTCGACTAGGTTCGGTCACGCTTTAGTCCTATAGCTCACCGCTGCGGAGCGCGAAAGGAAGGTACGACCGACACGTAATCTGCAGAGATGATCACTGGAGCCTACGCTCACTACCTCTTTATTTCCTTCGATAGTGAAGATGATGATGATTTATTGGCATCCCCTTTGAAACGGGGCGGTGAGAAATAGTCACCTAGCCTGCTTGATTTAAGTAGGTATGCTATATATGTTTATCTAGCATTTTTGTATACATCTCTTTAATATGTACCGCTACCTATATGACTGTAACAGATCTGGTCGTATCGATATTTCCCCTGCTTTCCCTCCCCCAATACACTAAACGTCTCTTGCTTATCTCGACTGCTGACCGGTTGATGCTTCCGTCCACTTTAAACCGAAGCGCTCCTGGAAGGTGTACGTTACCTATGGTTCTCACTGGGTGAATCCCTTCGCATTACCTTAGGATGTGCTGAGCAGTCTCCGGATCTTTGCTGCAGTATACACATGCCTCATCTAGTTCCGAATATTTGCAACGGTGTGTTTGGTCCAAAGGCAACCGGCTCGAGCTTCAAATAGCAAGTTGGTCGTTCCTCCGTGAGCGCCTCCTGGCATCGTAAGAGATGCGGGCGCCACACATTCATCACTGTTAAAAATTTGCAACAGCTCTCGCGCTCCCCGATCAAACTTCTCGAGTTCCGCCGTCTTGGCCGGTCGGCGAGCGTAAAGCTTATCCTCGAACGAGAGACCTTGCCGTTACATGTAAAGGCAGCCGGTGCGCCCAAGCGTGACTAGACCGGGCGCAGTGCCACAAGTGCTTGAAGCTAGGCCAGGTTAGCGCGGTCTGCACAGTCCAGACGACGTGCCCTCGCTGTGCAGGAAACTACGACGAAACACCATGCACGTTACTGGGAACAAAATGCTCGAATTGCCCCGGCCACCACGAAGCGACTTCGAAGGACTGTCCGAAGGTAAAAAAACAAGGACTGTTAGGAGGCAGCAGCTTCCTTACGCCGGGGAGGGAGCATTCCCGCCATAAAGGGCTAAGGAATGCCCCTTCGAATTTCAAACCTTCGCCTGTATCGGCGTCTACTCCACGGGAAAATACCACAACGGCTGAAGATACTACTCTAAAATCTCAGGCTCGTGTAAACGGCACCACAGTGGACTCGCAAACGTGGCGTTCCTTTCATTCTAGGAACTGCAGCTTCGAACTTCAGTCCGAACCACAGCAACACAGTGAGAGATAAACGTTGGATTGTCCCATTAAGACGATGCTGAAACAAATTATAAGCCTATTGCAGCAGCTACTTGCTATTTTAAATACTCATGTGGCTAAAATAGCAGTGCAAGGAACGCAGGCCGTGGAGACGATGCTGGCTGCTCTCGATTAGCCTAAAGCATTGTTACCGGATGTGTGTGACATCACGGACTTCTTTCATTACCACCTTCACCCGTTACCATCTCCTAGCTTTTCTGTCCCTATCTGTCCTATGGTCCCCTCCCCTCCATGTGAAGTAGCCTGACAGAGGCATGTCCTTGAGGCTGACTTGTCTAGCATGCCAACATTAAACTCTCTGTATCTCTCCCGGTCAAGTTATTTCAGAGTGGTTTCTAGGCTGCGGAGTGTAGCCGCGGCCTAGACTCGGGGACAACTTCGCAGTGAAGCGAAGGCTATAGAGGGGGCCGAGCTTCGGCACAATCATGTTGCTCCCCCAAGTAGCGCGGCAGCTAGCAGCTGTTTTCGGTGCCAGTTTCGGTTCTCTTTACACGCTGTGTACGCCCGTTGCCAGTCTTCACGATCTCCGACATAACCCTGGATGTTTAATAAGATTTGACGAAATATTGATTTTACCGTCGAAAATGCCATATCAAGATATCGCATGTTTGTGAGAAATACGTTTTCACTAAACGTCTTTTTTATCAGGTAGGTCTACAAACGCGCCCCTCAGCTCGGTTGTCCGTGAATCTGCACCCTGTTTACTGTAGAGAACAGGGGCACAGAAGATGCTTTGGGATCCGAGAAATAAAAAATAAATAAATGTAACGAATTATTTTTCAAAGAGCACGATAGTTATAGTATATCATGCACGGCATCTCATAGCATTGTTAATATAGTGACAAATCAAGTAGAATTTACTTGAGCTAAGGAAATGTGAAAATTAATAATGAATTTAAGGAACTCTTTCTTGGCGCGTAAGGAAACTCTGCGCTGCGGTCCCATAGCTTTCCCTGCACTGCCAAGAAAATTTGACCCCGAGTATAGTGCGGTCACTTTGAGCCGAAATCGTAAGGGACCTTTATCCGGGCGCGGGAGTCAGTCGTCGTGAGAGAGCACACGTCTCGGCCGCACTTGGTGCGACGGCATTCCGGTCACACCCCGCGGACTCCGAAAGCAAGCGCTCGCTGTCGGGACTAATCGCATTCGGCGCGCTCGGGGGCAGCGGGGGAATAAAGTGAGCCAGCGCCGAGACCGCATTAGCCGGGGCCCTTTTACCGTCGGTCGGCCACTCCGGCCTGACCTCGACCGCGGCCTCGGTGCGGGACAGATTCCGATCTCCTCTTCCGCCAAGAGCGCGGCTGCCGAAGAGACGACCACCGCTCTTTTATTCATGGCGTTGTTTACGTAACCTGCGCGGCGCTTGCGCAAGGACCACCGAGGGAGAGAAAGCTGCAATGAAAGCATGCCAATTCAGTGAGCTACATGCATTGACACGCCAGGTTGCAGTGATGGAGGGTGTCGTAGTCATAGATTACGCGCTGGCTCATGTCGTGTGCGATACAAAGAGCAGGAGACAGGCAATAGTGCGTTTGCAGCCAACGTGCAGAGGTAGCAATTCTGACGGAGGTACAAACTTTAAAGGAAAATGCAAGGAATTGTGAAATATGTCCAGCATCCCGGAAGGTCAACTGCACGTAACGGAGCCATTAAAGAGACAGTATGCAGAGGGACGTACGTGACCTCTGGAGGAACAAGATTTCACGTCTTCAAAGAAAAAAAAAGAAAGAGAGAGAGAGAGAGAGAGTGTGTGTTGTTAGCTGTGGTGGATGCTGATGTAGAATGAAAAGTTCAGAAGTGCTGCAAAACAAATTACAAAGATTTCTGTAGCAACCTTACTCTTACAAGACGCTAGACGTTATTAAATACATAATACATCACGCTTACCCATTGTATAAGACAACTCCACGGGGAATCCGTACGTCCGCAGCTAAGCCGACACTTCACAAGGGGCCGCAGAAGGCTGAGTAATGGCAGCCTGTGCAAGCCATAGGCTTTTCACGTAAGGTGACTGGACGTTCGTTTTTCGACGGGGCCCTCACACTTTTGCGGTCGTTACGAGAGACTGCCCTGTCCAGTGCTGCCAGAGAACTGGAATGCGGCTCATTTTAGACATGCTTCTCACTTGACGACATAAATGTTTCGTTGGAAGGCGATACTATTGTTATACAAGGGCGGGAGTCTCTCATAGAGGATCGAGAGGGGCGTCGTAAATGAAGAGTTGTGCGAAATTGAATCACGCTGTTTAATCTGAAGTTACAAAATTTTCGTTCCACACTGCATGCCGTTTGTTTACGCATGTCGAGCAGCAAACGGCCGCGAAATACGGTGGCCCGATGCGCATAAATCGCAATCTTGTGGGTCGAGTAGAATGTCCACAGTGCAACATCAGGTACAAATGTGGTCCCCGTGATCCTTAGCTCTGACGTCAAGTTTTCCGTCAAGGTAAAGCCGAATTCTCGGAACCGTGACTCCGCGACGCCACTGCAGCATTCAGCACAAAGAGAAAGCGCAAATAATCACTCGGGCGGTATCGGAAAGTAATTTTAACCACATGACTCTGTTGCAGCTTTTCCTTCACCCGCCCTCCTTCGCCGTCGCCATCCACCTCTTAGCATTCGGCATATCTAGTCCCGTGACCCGCTGTGGTTGCTCAGTGGTTATGGTGTTGGGCTGCTGAGCACGAGGTCGTGGGATCGAATCCCGGCCACGGCGTCCGCATTTCGATGGGGGCGAAATGCAGAAAACACCCGTGTACTTAGATTTAGGTGCAGCGTTAAAGAACCCCAGGTGGTCCAAATTAATCCAGAGTCCCCACTACGGCGTGCCTCATAATCATGTGCCGGTTGTGGCACGTAAAAACCCATATTTTTCTTCTTTTTTCATCTAGTACCGTATAACGCAACAATTACGCTTTCACTCGGTTCTGTTTCTTTCTTATCATCCACCACTCATGATCGTCCAATCCTGGCGATAACGCATATAGGTGGAGCAGGAACGAAGCGCGAAAAGAAATAATAATAAAAAAGAACTCGCTGATCGGGAAGAGTCACGAAGAAAACAAAGCATAATCCGACCAAGATGAAGAAGTGTTAAAGACTTGACGCTTCGGTCCCCACACAGGAGCGTTTGAAACGTCGTACTTTTTAAATGATTTATTCATCTTCGTTGGAGTCTGTTTTGCTTGAGGAACTGGAAGAGAATCGCCACTCACATCATCCTGGCTCTGGCCACTGGTGTCTTGTCCCATCCGCGTTCGTGAGTGACGCCGAATGCTCTTTCGAGAGAAGCCGGCGTATGCCGTGTCGACCCATCCACTACTAAAGCCGTTTCACCGAACTCTGCTCTGCACCTATGCGCTATCCGCAGCCACACCAAACTCGTGTTTGACGCGCAACCGCACTGCACAGAGCTTCTCAGCGATGCTCCGATGCGCCGTCCTACCTCCCGCTTCATCGGCCCAGAAGACAGAATGGGCTTCTTTGCTGCAGTGATGGGTATAGGCGTGTATAGTACCGTCAAGGTTACGCTCCAATACACAGCCAGCTCGTTCCGAATATGCATAAATATATTAGCACGCTTCCATGCTTTCTCTTCGCGCCTGGCGAAGTACGGCGCTTAGCACTTATATACCTGCCACTGCGAACATGGTACACTATGTTGTGTGTCATGCCCGCGCTTTTTGTGCATTCTCTCACATGTTGCTTCCCCGTAACAATATAGTTCCTTCACTGCAGTAGCAAGCGTGTGGATCTTCTTGTCATAAGGCCTATCAAGTGACGCGCGACACGAAGCTTAACATCCAAGATGGCAGCATGCTTCAGAGGCAGTCGTCATGAAGAAGATGGCGCCTAGGCGCCCTTTTGTAGGTGATATATCCTGTGTGTGCGAACCATTTTCGGGCTTCAGCAGTGCCTGCCACGAGGCCGCATGCTACTATGGCAACTAACACGCCACGGCAACTGAAAGCCTTGATTGCTACAGGCCTTAGCATGTGCTGTTGAGAGCGCTGAACAGTTTCTGCATTCGGCATTGAAAACTGTCATGACGAATTGAGAGTACCGGCGGCTAGATTGTCGTAGCGCGTATACGGTCCTTGTACTGTACTAAATGCAGGTGCACCGCTATCTTCTACCAAGGCTTGACTAGTATATGCCGGTGCACTATATATAAAAATACGCGACTAATTGAACTAATAGCATGTCTCGACAGTGCTGAAGCAAACAGAAGACCTCAAGGCGTCGGATGCTAGCGGTTCTGGAATGTATGTGGCCGCTGGAATTCGTGCAAGCGAGCACGCAGCCCAGCTATCACCCTTTTACAGAATTTGCGCCAACACAACCTTCACGTGTTTCTTGCATGCGCTGCCGCACAAGTATCAGACGAGTGCGCTAGTGCTCAAAGTTGCATCTCATTATTATAATACATGCAATCGCTGATCCAGGCGCTCGTTTTCATCGCCATTGGTTAGAAACTTCCGAATGCAAACAACACAACCCGTAATCACTAGGTCAGTCTAAAATATACCTATAAGCTCGCTCGGAGAAACCAAGCAAACAAACAAGTAGGATCAATACAGCTACTCACGCTATCAACGCGACACATCTGACGCTTATTGCGAGTGGGTTCGCTGCTTGCCTAACGAAATCGGGCCGTCTTGTAATCGATAGTAATGAAGTCCAGCGTCTGGCCTCGAGGTAAACATTAGTGTCGATACTGCGCTTGCGTCGAGTGGGGAACCCTCGTGGCGGCTTCAAAGTGATAAACAGTAATTAGGAGAGCTGATATTCCACTAGGCTTACTGTGATGCAAGGTCAATTTGCTGAGTATCAGGCAAGGCTGTTCACGGTTGCTTGTGGACAAGAGCGGGGCGGACACGTGTATTCCGAAGAAAGCAATCATTTTTTAGAAGTTGTGCGAATGCCCCTGTCGGCTACAGGAATGCTTCGCAGAGCGTTATGTAGTAGGCTCGATTCTTGGTTTGGGGAGTGTAGTGTGGCACTTCAGCGAAAACGTGATGAAATACAAAAGAAAACACCTAGTGAAAAATTAAAAGATGGTTCGGCTCCCACGCAGGCGCCTTAGTCACACTTGTTCTTGTTGTGCGTTCTCTGTTTTCATCATGGCTCTTTCCGACCAGACAGGATTCCGTCGAATCCTGGACTTCATTCGGTGGAGACGATTCCCATTAAATAAAGTGTTACCTGAACTGAGACCTCGTTGAACATCCCCGGTAGGTGAAAATCCTTTGAAAACCTTGCCCATCCGATTCTAAGTTTGGGTTCCGGCCGTAAGACCAAATCAATCAATCAATCAATCAATCAATCAATCAATCAATCGATCTATCTATCGTCGCTGGGATCGAGCCGGACGTGAATCAGCCGTGCGGTCAAATGACGCAACGCGATTCGGCGGAACAGCAGCGGCTGCAGCGCCCTGACATCAAGCAAAAAGACCTGAGAGCTCGAGCTGCAAGGCCGCATAAGTGGACCGACTTTTGAAGCCTCGTACGATGAAAGCACGAACCCGGTAAGCGCTGCCGGCCGCATCTCGCCGCCCCCATTTGTTTGTATGGTTGGTCTATCGCCCGTGTGTTGTCACTGGTCAGAGTGCAGGTGCATTGTGTTGGGCATATGTGGCGTCATTTGGTGCTGCTTGAGTTTGCTGCCGCAATAGGGCAGGGCGTCTGGAGGCGCTCCATGCCACGAAGCACATCGAGGCCACACCCTGGTGGCTGACCAGTAACACTCTTGGGTTGCAAAATATGTTGGTGGTGCTGTCCGTTGTGTGAACCCACTTCCTTAAGATAGATGCGAACAATAACTGTCACGGATATTGTACTCCTCCAAATCATTTACTCACGCACACAGCTGTCTTGCTACTGTAATACCACGACCAAGCACCTCTATGAGGCAGCATTAATGGGTACATTTGCTGGGATATTCAAAAATTTTCATTGTTCCAGTTGGCAGACAACGACGTCCGCGTAAGGGTTTCGAGCTAAGCGCCTCTCGGTTCTGCTTCGGAGCTCTAAACGAAAGGCTCTGATTTGAACAGGGAGCGCCCGCTTTAGCCTCGATTTATGATAGCTGTCGCCACAAGTGACAAAGAGGTGACAGAAGTGGGAGGCTGGAAGCGATTGATGATCAAAACGGTTTGTGTATCGCATGACTTGCCACATGACATGCCTTGTAGCCTTTGTGACTGGCAGAAATATCTTTTGAAGCCCACTCCAATCTCAGAATACTAGGAGCTCAGATGAATAAGGTGAGTCAGAAGAAAATCCGCCGAAAACATTGAAAATGTACAATTTATGTTGTAGAAAACGTACTATCCCACAGAAAGAAGCCCTTTAGCAGTATATAGGAACGAACAGTACGGGGTGTTGGTGATCGGGGTGGTGTTGCAGCAGGCGGGTTAGCCTGGCGGATAGTACGTACTCTACGTACTACCCGCGAGACTAACGCCGCCTGCCACAACACCACCACCTGCAACACCACCACCTGCAACACCACCACCACCACCACTGAAAAGCGGTGGCGGTGGTGGATACCACGTGCTATCCGTTCCTCATCATCATCAGCCTATATTGATCTACACGCAGGACCAAGGCCTCTCCCTGTGATCTCTAATTACACCTGTCTGGCGCTAGCTGATTCCA
Organism: Dermacentor silvarum; assembly: GCF_013339745.2. Classification (NCBI taxonomy): domain Eukaryota; kingdom Metazoa; phylum Arthropoda; class Arachnida; order Ixodida; family Ixodidae; genus Dermacentor; species Dermacentor silvarum. Next base: position 122,766,376 of record NC_051163.1, on the reverse strand, counting down.
ACATGCGCCTGCAAATGTCCAAACTTAACCCCCCCTCCCTAGTTTTCTGACGTCCTCGACTGCGCTTCCCTTCTCTTGGCACCCATTCTATAACTCCAGTGCCACCGGTTATCCATCTTACGCGTTACATGGCCTGCCCAGCTCCATTTTTTTTCTTTTAATGTAAATTAGAATATCAGTTATGCCCGTTTGCTCTCTAATCCACAGCGCTCGCTTTCTGTCTCTTTGTGCGGTCCTTAAATTGTTCTCGAGCTTCTTCGTTAACCTCCAAGTTTCTGCTCCATATGTTAACACCGGAAGAATGCAATGATTGCAAACTTTACTTTTCAGTGACAGTGGTAAGCTCCCAGTCAGGATTTGGCAATGTCTGCCGTATGCACTCCAACCCAATTTTATTCTTCTGTAAATTTCCTTCTCATGATCAGGGTTCCCTGTGAGTAACTGACCTAGATAAAATGTACTCTATTGCAGACTCTAGAGGCTGACTGGCGATCCCGAATTCTTGTTCCCTTGTCAGATTATTGAACATTATCTTTGTCTTCTGCGTATTAATCTTTAACTCCACTCTTACGCGATCATTTGTTGTAATTCATCCCCATTGTTGCTGAATTGGACAATGTCATCTGCAAACCGAAGGTTGCTGATATATTCACCGTTGATCCTCACTCCTAAGCCTTCCCAGTCTAAGAGCCTGAATACTTCTAAGCATGCAGTGAATAGTATTGGAGTTATTGTTTCTCCTTGCCTGACCCCTTTATTGATAGGTAACCTTCTACTTTTCCTGTTGAGAGCCCAAGTAGCTGTGGCATCTTTGCAGATATTTCCCAGGATATTCCCGTATGCCTCCTGTACTCCTTGATTACGCAATGCCTCTATGACTGCTGGTATCTCTACTGAATCAAATGCCTTTTCATAATCAATGAAAACCATTAGAGAGGTTGATTGCATTCTGTATATTTCTCGATTACCCGATTGATGGCATGGATATGATTCATTGTAGAATAACCTTTCCTGAAGCCAGCCTGTTCTCTTGGTTGACTCAAGTCAAGTGTTGACCTGATTCTATTGGAAATTATCTTGGTGAATATTTTATACAATACTGAAAGCAACCTAATGGTTCTTTAATTTTTTAACATCTCCCTTCTTATAGATCAGTATAATGTTGGCGTTCTTCCAGCTCTCTGGTACACTTGAAGTCATGAGGCACTGCGTATACTCTTAAAGGGCCGCAAGCTTTTCAAGCATGATATAACTCCTCCATCTTTGATTAAATCGACTGTTATTCTATCTTTTCTAGCAGCTTTTGCCATGGTCATGTCTAGTAAGGCCATTCTAACTTCATCGCTAGTTATAGAAGGAGCCTCTGTATCCTGTTCATCACTACTTGGAATGAAAGTAGCTTGGCTGCTCTGAGTACTGTGCAGGTCAGTATAGAATTCTTCCGCTGCTTTTACTATGTCATCGAAATTGCTGTTGATATTACCCTGCTTATCTTTCAGTGCCTAGATTTTGCCTTGTCCTATGCCAAGTTTTCTTCTCACCGATTTCATGCTGCGTCCATATTTTACTGCTTCCTCAATCTTTTCTGCGTTATAATTTCGAATATCCCTTACTTTCTTCTTGTTGATCAGTTTTGACAGTTCAGCGAATTCTGTCTGGTCTCTCGTGTTTGACACTTTCATGTTTTGTCGTTTCTTTATTAGGTCCTTTGTTACTTGGGAGAGCTTAACTACTGGTTGCCTTGGTGCCTTACCTCCCACTTCAATTGCTGCTTCTGAGATTAGCCTAGTTACGGTTTCATTCATTACCTCTATGTTGTCTTCATCTTCCTGTTCTAAAGCTGTATATTTGTTTGCGAGCACCAGCCTGAATTGGTCTGCTTTTACCCTTACTGCGCCTAGGTTGACCTGTTTCCTCTTGACTAATTTTCTTCTTTCTCTCTTGAAATTGAGAGAAATATCCTATGGTCACTGCACTTTACCCTATCTAACACTTCTACATCCTGCACTATGCTGGGACCGGCGGAGAGTACGAAATGTATTTGATTCCTTGTTTCTCCATTAGGGCTTTTCCAGGTTCACTTCTTGTTGTTACGCTTCCTGAAGAAGGTATTCATTATTCGTAGCCTATTCCTTTTCGCGAATTCTACCAACTTCTCTCACTAGTCTTTCTAGAATCGATGCCGTTGTCGCCAATTGCCTGTTCACCAGCCTGCTTACCTCCCTGCTTATCTGTTTGACGTAATAGTTTAACGGAAACCCGCTAGGAGGAGAGAATTAAATGGAAAAATGGTTTCCGTTGAACTATTACGTCAAACACTTGCCTTTTCTTCGAGTTGTTGATAAATACGACTTCGCCCTGCCATCTGCTAGTCGCCTGGTTAGCTCAGATGGTGGAGCGGCTGCCCCGGAAAGCCGGTGGTCCCGGGTTCGAGTCCCGGACCAGGTACAAATTTTTCTTCAACTGCGAGGCTTTTCTTTCGAGGAACCCGCATGGGTTTCCTTTGTAGTGACTGCGACGATTGGGTGGACGTTTCATTTTCCATTTAATTACATTTACTATCGCAATGAAAACAGCGCATTGACCAGTGGATATTATAAAAATGGATGGTTCTTGATCAGGACCTTACAGTATAGCTGGGCGAACCAGTACAGTTCTTTTTTTCTCAAGCCGAACGGCCACGTCATGTGTCGTCCTTGAAGCTAACAGCGTATACGCTTACATGCTCAAATGGGATACCGTCTTGCGCCGGTAATAAGCTCGTAAGTTCACGCATGCACGGTCGCATCAGTCATGGGCGGAACCTTTCTTGTCGGGAATGATTTTCACGGCTCGCTGCCCGGAGTTGCTTCGTCGTGCTTCGCCAAGGCGAGCAGGTGTGCTTTCCGATTCCGTCTACGTGTTTTTGTTTGGGTTCCAGAGTCTGTGTGTTTCTAATTCTGCCTCTTACGTCGCCAGTCAAAATACACGATGCTTTTCCACGCCGAGTGGCTTATATAAAGCTTCATTAACAGACGCCGCACGACGGCTACTTGCCAATCAGCATGATGGAGCACGACTGTCTCACCCAGGCGATGATACAAGTGGACACGCAACCAGGAAGGTGCGCTTGTGCGGAGGTAACGGTGAGACAGGGGAAAGCAAGAAAATAAATGTATGCAGAATATCAGATGCATGTTCTGTTGGGTGACTGGAAACTGGTGCAGGACATGTGGAATTGCATTCGTGTTTGAAATATAAAACCGGTGCTTGCTCTTGTATCTGTTTTCCTGTACGCTATTTAGCGCAATAATTTCTGTTTAGCCTATACGCTTCCTGTAAACTGCACGGTGACATGTTTAGAAATGCTGTTTTCGAACAGCGATAATGGAGTGTGTATATAGACGCGCGTACAAATCGATACGCTATACACCCTTCCCAACAATGTGAAACAAAGATGAGGAGGTTGACTAAAACACGAGCAATATCTTTCTTTTTATGTAGTTTTTTTTGTTACTGCGATCTAACTAAAAAATAAATAAAAGCTGTAATCGGCTACCAATGAACTCGGTGTCAATGGTAACAGCGTTAGCCGTTGCTCGTCTAGACTTTCGTGAGGACTTGTTTTTTATGGCTGTTTCAAACTCATCACTATGATTGCTCTGCTGACTAGCCTGTTGCACTGAACAACATGCGTAGCTCGAAGCCAGCCACGCCTCAACCAGTTTAGGGCAGAAAACCAGAAGCCTCTCAGCTTCCGTGTTCAACAATGTCCTGAGGTTCCGCTGCACCTCATGACGTGTTATTTTCTTAACTGTGCCCCTCTTTCACGCTGTCGGATAGTCGGTTAAACAATGGTTAACAGGAAAGTCGCATGATTCACGAGAAGGACGTGCATAGAGAGAGAAAGAGAGAGAGAGAGAGATGTTCTTTAATGGATCCTGGATAGGTTTACCTGACGGCACGCCAAGCATGCTATTCAGACGGGTAGAATGGAAAATGCGATGATATGCACAGTGCACGACACAGGCACGCAGTGAGAGAGAGAGAGAAATAACTTTGCTGAGGAAAAATAGGGTTAAGGGGGCCGGAGGGTGGGTCCTTAGTCCAGGACTCCAGTGGCCACCGCCACGCGCCGTGCCTGGTCGAGGAGGCTCAATTGAGTCTCCAGATCAGTCTGGGCGAGGGTTGTGAATAACTTACATACAGGCACACAAGATAGACAAAACACCCAACATTCAACAAAATAGAGTGTCTCACTGAGACCAGTGTCTCCGAGGAAGTCCAAGTGTCTTCATTGCGCGAGGTGCACAGGTAGCTTTATAGCCCATGGGCCAAGAACGTGTCTTAGCACAAGAGATGACACTATTTGAGGAATGTGCGGCGCGGAAATTAGGTATTTCATTTCTAGGGTAAATAACCTGCCACAAGTCGGTCAAGGCTCTCCTGAAAATTTTGCGTTCGAGTGGCCTCTTAGACTTTAGTTCTAATGGACGTTCCCAACATCTATTATTTTTTCGTGACTGCTTTTTACAGCGAAGCTGTTTATGACTAGGGTTCCGTGCCTTTTAACAGCAAAACTGTTCTAGCTAACCGTAAAACTGCTGTCGCAAAACCTAGCCGAGCTATGACGTCACTGCGTTCCTTAGCAACCACCTCGCGGAGCGGCGTGCGCCTCACCTCCTCTCCGTGCCGTGCACATGTTGCCTTGACATGGGACGTTAAGGAGAGGGAAGGAGAGCATGCGCCGCCGCGCGCAATACTCGGGAGAGGGAAAGAGAAAATTAGAGCATATATAGAGAGAAAGAATTGTAGCAGCACCAACGAGGCAACGCGCAGAGCTGCTGCCGACGCCGCACGCGTTGCCTAGCCGCGCATGCGCCGAAGCAGTAGCAATGACGTCACCTCGTGTTGCCTAGTAACCGCCGGCGCAGGTGTGCGCTCGCTTCGCCCGACACAACACTGCTCCTGCCTACATGCGTTTGTGGCATGCCAGGAACGCAGTCAGGCGAAATGTCGCGAAAGGGAAGGTACCTCCGAAAATGATCGCTCGGGAATACCTTCCCTACATGTATAGTTAAGTTAACCCGAGTTAAGACCTAGCAGCAACCAAGCCTAGCAGTAGCATGCCAGTAAGACTTGAGGATTGACACTTTCACTGTGCCTAAGCTTTGCGCGACCGAGTGCAAACTTGCCCGCTGTTTCTTTGTTCTGGGTGTGCAATAACCCACATCCCGCGCGAACGCGCTCGTGCCACTGCTCGCGCGTTCGTCGTCTTCTTCTTCCCCTGCTGGCTCGTCGGACTATCGGATATGCATTTTGAGTAGATTAGTTATCAATAGGCACCATTTTCAAGGTCAGTAGACTCCCAAGTAGATAATAAAGGTTTCTCAAAGATTTGCCGCTGTACGACCCGCGTCGGCAAGCCTACGTTCACACCACCCTCTCTTTGTCGGCGTCCCAAGCGCTTGTGTATCTAGTTTCCTTTTCTTCCGCACTCCTGTATAGTGGCGGTGCCGTCGAAACGTCACGCGTGTCTCCTTGGGCTCCTTGCGGCGGTGGTCCCGTCATCCACGCGAATGTATAAAAAAATAAACAGAAAGACAAGTTGCCGCTCTCCCTTTTGAATTTCACTTTTCTTCTGTCGTCGTAATGGGGAGGCCGCGTATAGTACGGACTAGAGCACTGCACGGGCCGATTTTTTCAGCCTGGGCCCGGCCCGGGCTCATTTTTACGTTGGGATGCCCGCCCGAGCCCGACCAAAAGTTTTATGGCGAGACCCGGGCCCGGAAATAATCTACGGAACCAACCCGGCCCGACCCGACCCCGGCCCGAGCGCGGCTCGAAACCGACCCGAACGCAGCCCGAGACCGAAAAAGACCACCGAGCGGCATTAAAAAAATAAAATAAAGGAGAGAACGAAAGGAATTTACTCTTAAGGCATAAATACATGTCATATGCAATTATGAACAACATTTGAGCGGTCTGAACCCAAATAAAAGCACGCAAAGTAGTACGAATGACCCTGCCGTGCAGTATCGCCCGCAGTGTCCAACGGCGCGACCTTGATGTGGCCCAATCCATTTCTATCGCAGCGCCGCCACAGTATTTTTCCACGTCGGGCGCCTCACTGCAAAGCATGCGCCGCCCCCAGCCGCTCGTCCCACTCTACCGTATTCTAGTACACTCTAGCCGAAGCGCAGCCACGACCGGTCGTGAGTGCAGCGCGTGGATGCATGGAGTAAGTGGAGAAAGAGAGCTTCTCGTTCCTCCATGGTGCAGCGTAATGCACTGCTGCAAGGCGGCCGGTTGACAACAAGCGTGCAATCATGGATGGACACAGTGCCATATTTCAGCCGCGTGAAGAATTATCTTATCTTACCAGTCATCGTTTTATCAATTCGCCTTTGAAGAATCAGCAAGTCGCGAACGCGCTTACACCGCGCTGAAAGCATTAATTACATTGATTTAGGTAAGGAATACAATGACATCCTTTGGTTTGAGGCGAGTTCGGTCTTTCTGGACTTTTACATTCTGTTCAAGCACCGCAAAATACGACGGAAGAAGAAAAGGGAAGTACACAGGAGTAGCAGAGCTAGCTTCCAGCTGTGCCGGGGCAACAGGTTTTTCAGAGTCGACACGCGCGAGGATAACTCGCTGCACGTTACATGCACACCACCAGAAAGTCCGAGCCCGGCCCGGGCCCGCGTCAAAATACCCGAGCCCGGCTCGGGCCCGGGTCAAAAAGCACATGCCGTGCCCGAGCCCGGCCCGAGCCTGTGAAAAAACTGCCCTACCGGGCCCAACCCGGCCTACGGGCCGGGCCGGGCCCGGGCTTTCGGGTAAGCCCGAGGCCGTGCAGTGTTCTAGGCCGGACTGCCGAGGAGCAACGCGCCTACGAAGAGCGACGGCAGGAACAGAGACGAGAATGCAATCGTCACCAGCGGGCGGCAAACACCTCCGATGAAAATGTGTTCGTAACTTCGTTCAAAATTCTGTATACCTCTGCGCCATGTGCCTCGCTGATCATCCACTGCCACAGAGTGGAATGGCTTATGGTTTTTCTCTCCGCTATTCTTTCCGTCTTTCATTTTCCCTTATTCTTCCCCCAGTGCACGGTAGCAAACCAGAATCATTCCGGCTTAATCTCCCCGCATTTCCACACCCCGTTTATCTCTCGCTCTTTCTCTCTCATACCAGAGGAAATAATTGCAAGAGGGTGAGGCATGTGCCTGCTGCAGCGAAAATGCGGAGACAACTGAGTACATCCAATGGAATGCGACGGTATTCCCTCAACGAGATCCGTAGGAACGGTCTACGTTTCAGAAGAGCTGGGATTTCAAGCGGATGGAAGCTTTGGCCCGTTAGCATTCGAGATAAGCAAGATACATTTACAGGATTGGTGGAAAAAACGCAGGGAAGGAATTGATAGGACCGGATGTGTTAACAGGCATAGGTAAGTATACAGGGTAGATTTAGAGTTTTCAAGGAAGTTAAAAACGATTAAGCAGACATTAGGAAAATGCTAGGCTGATAAATATCTATAGATTACTTAATTACATCAAACAGGCTAGGCGACTATTTGCAGCCGCTCCGTTTCGAAGGAGGTGTCAATCATCATCATCGTCCTCACCAACATCGCTGAGAATTAATCCCTCGCTGCCCGCGGGCATTCGTGGCGCAGTGCTGAAGCGTCGTTTTTTTTTTTTTTAACACGAAAGTGTTTTATGCCGGGGTCCACCAAGACTTCACTGACGTATTTCCGTCACGGAAATACGTCAGCTTACAATGTACACGAACATAATACAAAGAAAGAAACCAGAAGAAAAAGTTCCACAAACATGCAAAATTTGGAAATCGAACCCACGACCTCTCGGTCCGCGACGATAGATTGCCGAGCGTTTAACCCATTGCGCCACAAACGCATTTGCAGAGAGCTACACAGACGCGCCTTATATATCTAACACTCCTCCGTGTACCCGCGCTCTTGCTCGGGGCGGTGCCGCCGCCTACGAGCAGAAAAGAGAAGTACTGCATTATGACACTAACGCGCACCGACAGTGAACGCTTCGGTGGTCTCAGCACTACGACGCCTCGATGCCAGCATTCGAAGGGACGCTGGCATCAAGAAGCACTACCAACGCCACCTAGGTGGCGTTCACCGTACTCAGCACAGCGGAGCGTGGCCTCCGCAATTAGCTCTGAAAATGTTTCTGAAGTTGATCGCGGAGGCTGCAATTACGACGCGCTGTACGCGCTGATTTGACTCGGTGACGATTCAGTTACGTGCTTTGTCTTGCGCGTTGTATTAGTGTGTCAGTTACGTGCTTCGTCTTTCGCGTTGTGCTAGCGTGTGCAGCGTAGTGCAGCTTCCATATGCACGACGGTTGCTCATGGTCATCGACGTTGGTAGTCGTGATGGAGGAGACGTGCCACCAGGCGTCAGCGTGGGTGCATCAACGCCTAAGGGCGCTTTAGCCACAAAACACCAATAGACATTATATATCAATGTGCAATAAACATTACACTACTTCTGTGAAGACACGTTTCACTTTCGTGTTCTATACCGATTCCTATATAAGAGGGATCAACCACATTTTTTTTGTGCTTGAGGAACTCGTGTGACGCGGGTTCGATTTCGCTCATCAGCTCAAAAACTTTTGATATATCTTTTTCAATGGAAAAGCGGCGTAATGAGGCCAGGTAGATAAAGTGGTTGAAGCAGGCTGATAGTTCTAATCGCTTCAATACGCTCGCACTTGAACTCTTTATGGCTGCTATTCATGCTCTAAGACTGTTGATGATATTTAAATTACTTAGAAAACATCTACGCCCAGTTGCCCGAAGCGACTATACGGTAACTTGTGTAAAGAAGATGCTTTCTGAACAGCCTATAGGTGGACGTACAGACACGCGGAGCGCTCCCACAGCAGCTAGCACGATAAAAAAGTTGAAGCCACTTTAGCATGAATGAAGGCGAAAGCATATGCGCTCACGAGACATTAATTAAATTACTTGAAATTCTCATTCGCATGCCTTGTTACTTCCTATTAATTGCTTTCTCCCGTTAAAGGTCATTGGTTCGAGTGCATTAATTAACTGTACCTGAATTAACTGTGCCTTAATTAACACCAAAGGTCGAGCGTTCGATTGATCGTTACCATTTATTTACGCTTATGGACCCTTAACAGGGCATTACATAAGGGGAGGGAAAACAGTATTGAAATTACATATAATGGAGCAAATGCTATCCAACAAAAAACCAACTACGTTACAACAAGCAGAGAACGCACAAGAAAAAACACGATTTTTGTTATTATTGTTCATCTAAAATGAAGCACGGTAATGAGTAGTGGAAAACAAAACGGAAAAAATAAAATACAAGGATGGGAATTGGGGGAAATAATTAGGAATAAGCTAACAAACTAAGATATACTTTATAATAAGAGATTGATACCCAACTGGACATTGAAATACAAGTCAAAGTAGTGTACAGACCTTAATTTAAATCAATACCTTCTATTGGATAATGCCAGCATCATAATATTGTGCAAGAAAACAAGTGCGTAGTTCAAGTTATTTAATAAAGACTGTAGTTAAAGAGGGCCTGAAGTTTTCTGGATTTCTCTCAAGAGCAACTGCTTCGGGAAGGCAACTCCAGTTTTCAATGGCTGCGGGAAGAAACGATTTGTTGAAGGCAACAGTCGAACCATGAAGGCGTTGGACGCTGTTGAACAGGCGGCGAGAAGTTCGAGCAGGTGGCAGTAACAGTGTACCATGCAGGTGAGAAAAGTTATAGCTTATGGAACAGACTGAGTCGTGAGATTCTGCGTCCTACTGCTAAAGTCGTGGGTTTGAGTGCCTTAATTGGCTCCGTCCTAATTAACTGCGCCTTAATTATCACCAGAAGTCGTGGGTTCTACCATCAATGTTGGCAACATCAGTTTTGGTGCCATTTATATTACTGGACGGTCAAATGTTCATCCCATGAGCCATCTAAGGATTTTACCTTAATAAGCCTCGCTTCAGCAGCCTAAAACTACACTATCGTGCAGCCGCAAACACCCTGGCCGAGACGCAGAGCGCTCATATAATCCGGTGCATCTACACCGGACGCACACACGTCAGCGCCTTGCACCAACTGCGTCGACCAAATGCGGCTGTCGTAAGGGCGCCGGAGTCTCTTCCTTACGCAAGCCGTATACCCGCGTAGTCTGGGCCCACGGGAAGCCAACGCCGACCGAAATGCTAACCACGTCTGCCTCTGCACAGGCTTCGCGAAGCCCCTCGCAGTATGCGCCCGCGATGCCGTACAACGGGCTGGCCCGAGGGGGAGGCCGAGTTCTTTTATGTCTCGGCGCTGTCTTTTATACGCTTCTTTGTTGTGCCGCGCACCAGGTCAGCGCGAGTCAACAGCCGCGCATCGCCCGGTGTTTCGGAAACCCACCCGTTCGCTCGCACCGCGCGCCACTGTTCCGAAAGAGGTTGGCGCCCGTCGTAATAAGAGAGGCGCCGACGTGGGTTTGGTGGCTCCCTTTCGCAGCCACGTGTTGTACACACCACGGACCACCGTTCGGAGGGGGCGACGGCGATTGGTGCACGCCGGGAATCATGCGCGGGAAGCCTGCGGCACATCGTCGGATGCGCCGTGGCGAAACAATCACGCACCACCACGCGTCTTCCATTGTACGTACCTGTCGGGAGGCAGACTCCATTGTTTCCCACGCAGTCGCCGACGGGGCACATAAAAGCAACGGAAACCTCCCAAAATAATAATGGGAAATTTCTCGGGCGCCTATTGTATGCGCGCTTTATACAGCAAGAAGCGCGCGCGGCTGCAACTATTGGTGCGTTATGCCAAGAAACTCGAAAGGCTGCCTGTGAACGGCGTAACCCCAAACCTGCCTGAAATCGATCTCAGCACGTGCATGTGGGTTGTTTCGTAGGAAATAGACGCGAGCTTCTTTGGGTCACAGCAAGCGAAGCTGTTTAACTGGACGGCTAAGAAGACCGCTTCTTTTCGGCTCATTGGAATACGAACACACATTGGCATCACCCTCCGTTCAATTCTTGAAGGTAATGTTAAGCTGAAGGTTACCTCTAGTACCTTTCTTTAAGAACCAGTAAAAGTGAAAAAAAAAGAGAGAAAGTAATTCAAGACTTCAATTTTATCTTAGACTATCGTGCTGCCTAACCTGTCTGATAAAGTACGACTGATCACAGGCTATTCAAGCTTAAAGACTGCCGCATGTCGCTTTTCGAAGCCTGTGCTTCTACAAGAGCGGCGACTCCCGCCTAAACAGACCCCAGGCCTTGTTGGCCAGTCGCCTTCAATACGAGCTAAGTACGACTAATGGCACTGGCAAATCTCCACCCCCATCCTGCAGGTTATCGCTATGTCACTGGATTCTGCAGTCTACTCGTTGGAAAGCGAAGTAGACTTTACCAAATTCGATGCTGCCTCACCGCGGCTGTGTTTACCGTCTGCGTGACAATTGGGACACGACTTAAGGCGGCGAGGATGCCGGTGAAGATGCCGGTAGCTGTATAAGCCGGAATGCGGAGCACACCCAGTTAGGAAGCTTCGAGAGAGATGGAGAGAGAGAGAAATAGAAGAGAGGAAAGGCAGGGAGTAGGAAGCTTCGAACTAGTTAGGAAATTGTGGCACCTGCCGACCTTAGTCCACAAACGCCAATGCTACCTACACAACGATATCGTCGCACACAGGTTTACGTGCATAATGCGCATGCGAGTCATTTCACATTGGAACAAAATTTCATATATCAAGAAGTCGAAGCTCTCGTACTGCTACAGGTTCGCGACGAGAGCTGGATCCTCCCGATAAATGAGTCTGCGAGAGCATCATCTAGGCTTCGACACGCAGCTTATTGAACGTATTCTTGTAGTGGCGAACGCCAAGAACGTGCCATACCGCATCAGAAAACATTAAGCGAGCGCTGTTGCCACGTCACTGGCCTGAAGACCACTGACAGTAACAGCGACTCGGTGCAAGTAGACCGATAATGTTCAACTGAAATCGATCTTCAATTTCTTCTGGTGTTTGTACGGCCACATTACGACGAAGAGCGCTGGCAGCAAACGCAAGCGAAATGTATTAGCGAGTTCTAATGAACTGATTTTGAACAAGGTCGATGTTTCACTCGATTTCTACGTTTAGCTAAGTGGACTATATATATTGTTACGTGCATCTCCACCAAGATGTCATGTGGAAATATGCAGATGTGAAGTTGTATACAAGTGTATTTACAAATAGACACGCCGCACTGGCCAAAAGGTAACAGCCCGCTTTATAGCTATAGATCATCGTCGTCTTTTCAACGTGGCTGACTTCTTCATCCTTCATGGTACTAGGCCCTAGCAGCATAGTTGAAGAACACGAGTTACCCTAGTTCAAAATTCTACTGGAGATTTTGCTTCAGACACTTTTTATTATGCTGTAGTGCAGCTCTAGAAGAAAACAATATATGTGCATATTATGCCCCCTCGGAAGTGTAACACAAGCCTTGGCTAAGAATTTTCCAAGTTGTGTTAGAAATTACGGTTGCGTGTTACCCGATTGCAGCCAACATGATGACAAGCAAAATCCGCTTAAACGAGCGTTCACATCCTACAGCTAACCCCAAGCCGCAGAAAGCACAACTGTGGGAATAAATGCATACGAGCAGCGCAGACACTCAAAACTCGGGCACGCATACACGCAGTGAGCGGGGGAGCGCTGAGGCGTGTTACACGGCCCGCCACACAAGCGGGCGTCCCAGTTTGCAACGCCGCTGAGAAGGCGAGCAAAGTGCTTTGCGAACGTTTTTATGCGGCTTGTCCCCGACGCCACCGTTTGACCTTGAGCCGCCGGTAACCGCTCCCACAGCACGAAGCAACAACGAAAGGGCGTCACACGGTATCAAGGGGTGCAACAAGAGTGCCACGAAAATTGCTGAGGACCATTCAAAAGAAAAGCCTTAATTACCACCCAAAATAGTGGTAGCTGGCCCGTATGTGACAAAGAGCCACGACAACGACCACACACAGCTCATCCGCACACGCAGTTTACAAGTGGCTGACCCAGGGCCGGTATTTTGTAGCGATGCGTTATGCTTTATTCTATACTAGTCTTATCATCCACCGCTCACGGCCAGCTGGTCCCGTTGATAACGTGAGCGGACCGTCGCTCTGACCACTGACCAAGCGCGAAAAGCGCGAAAAGGCATTAGCATCGGAAAGGCATCGCTACAAAATACCGGCCCAGTGCTCTGCAAAACATTTCAACATGCTCATATGTATACCCGCGTGCTCACGGTAAAGGGGCATCGAAGAAAAATATTAGGTCGAGGTACATCGATAGATTATTTGCTTAGAAGTCTATCGTTTTCTGCGTGCCAAAGTGCCACTTGGTTGCGTATAAAATGCCACCAAAGGTCCCCCTGCTGGTATTCAATTTGCACGGCCCGCACCAGAACGGACGAGTTGACGTAATCTCCACGTGACCTCTCTCTATGGCGCTCTCCGTGAATAAGCCAGTGCTGACGTCAAAAGAGAGATACCATAGTGCACAACAGGTGGCGCCACTCCAATATTCAATTTCCGTAATTTTCTCGCTTACAAAAGCTCTGTTCTCGCAACGAATGACGAATTCTATATTAGAGAAGCCGAATCTTTCATCTTTACTTACAGTGCGAACGAACCAACAGGGACAAAGAAGAAAGACGTAACACGAGCGCTAACTCACGACTGAAAGTTTATTTCTTACAAACACTGCATAAATTGGAAAACTCATGCATGCGTACACCCACACACCAGCCATTACCCTCAACCAGAGCGCGAAACACGTCAGAGGACGGGTATACATAACATTGTGGGATTTAACGGTTACATACACCCAGAAAGATTTTTTCCTTGCTGTGCACCTGTCACCACATTTACTGATCAGGTAGGCCTCTGGCAAGAGGCGGGCTTCTTCATATTGATTTCGCCAGAGTACGCGTGTGCAATCAAATGTGAGCGTGCAACCACAAGCTGCGCAATGGGTTGCCAAATGTGACAGATCTGCTTCAAAATAAACTTTCAGTCGTGAGTCAGCGCTCGTGTTACGTCTTTCTTCTTTGTCTCTGTTCTTTAGTTCGCGCTGTGAGAAGCAGTTGTACCGACACGCCCAGCTAGCTACCGTACTAATCCTTCAATCTAGCTCGACCGAATATTTTCGTTTAATGTCCCGTAAAGAATGCAAGAGGAAAACCTTGAGACAGTTTCTGAGCATGCTACGAGTACAGCGCTTCATGCAGCCTAATAATGGTTCATAGCACACAGACCAGTCTAAACTTCACCCTTCTTGCTTCGAACACGCTTCTGACTTTCTCTATTCAACGCAGCCTGCACGTCTTCGCAAGTTGGTCCCACGGCCCCGATGGGCCTCATTCAGCTAATTTCGACTGTTTTCGCAGCATCATTCATAAAAAAAACTACACAACGCTCCATGGGCAAAAAGGGTCATTGAGGTATTCGAAATAAATAAATAAATAAATAAATACAAGAAAGTCTTGCACCGTGAAAAAGCCTACTTTCAGGAAGTTTATATAGAGAGCAGCCTCCGTACAAAATTTCAGGTTCGAAATACTAGTCATTGCGCCCCAAAATACTCGCAATAGCAAAGGTTTATAGTACCGAAATTGAAAAAAAGACAATAAAAAAACATTGCAAGTTATTCTGGCAGAACCAATCTCACATTAATGTCGACGTTAATGCGCATAGCGTTGAAGCAATGTATACAAGGACACACTGTATTGTCAAATTATCCGTTTTGTGTAGCCGATTTGAGCTTCACTTTTCTGTTATCGAGATCTTCATTTCTGTGTAGCTCAACGCCTCTCGCTCAATGCACACTTTGATCCCATTATGTTCACTTCACTTCCATCTCCACACTCGGCGGCCTTTGATGCCAACTCTTATCCTTCGCTGTAGCAGACTTTGTCAATTTTCACTTGCCGACTGCTTCAGTTCTTGCCTCCTGTTCTGCTTGTGTATGCGGGCATCCATCGAGCGCTACATACTCATTCTGGAGGATTGGCCAAGAATGTTCACATACAGTAACATGCCCCGTTGCACATGCCCAATGCCCAGTTACCCAAGCTGGTGTGAAAGAAGTTAGATATTGCGGGACATACCGAAAAGTGTGGGACGTTCTCAAGGGAAGCTCGTCGCATTGAAAACTCTGCATGCCATTAATTACCCTTCGGCGGAAGTGACGTCCGACCCAGAAAGTTGAGGATCAGCGGAGCTCCTCGACATTACGTCGGAGATTAGGCGGCGCTCGCGACATGCCGAAAATCTCGGAGGCGACGTACTGGGATTTACGTCATATCCGCTAACCACCACATGCACGCGTCGTCTGCTGAGGTGCTATTTTGAAGTATGCTAATAAGAAAATTAAACAATTATCACCCATGCAGCTCTGCCGAGATTACCATATAGTATAACATATTGTCACGCGTATCATCATCATCATCTTCAGCCTATATTTTATGTCCACTGCAGGATTAAGGCCTCTCCCTGCGATCTCCAATTACCCCTCTCTTGCGATAGCTTATTCCAACTTGCGCCTGCAAATTTCCTAACGTGTATATTGTCATATTACTACAGAAGGCCTTTATGACGAGAAGTCCTGCGCCGGCAGAGACGAGCACTAGCCAAGACGATGGCCGACCCAAAAACAACTTCGTCTTTCCTTGCCGGAATGCTAGCTTGCGCTCCCCGCACCTGGTGATCTGGTGGCAATATTATTTATGCTCTTTCAATAAAGTTTATTTCTTCTACTCGTACGTACTATAGACACTTTGTAAAGAAGACTTGTGCTGATTATGATGCTGATGTATGATGATGTATGCTGATGCGTGCCGCCCTGTGTAGGGCAGCAGCTAGTGGCGTGTTTAATTTGATGGCTTCCTCAAATTGTATGGCAATTTTGGGTTTATTATAATGGTATTGTCAAAGTGTACGACAATGTGAACAAGATATTTGTGCTTCTGCTGCTGTCATTGCCATTTTGGGGGCGAAGGAGTCCCTCAAGCGATGTTTGAATGTCTTTTCTCTTCGCCTTCCATCACATGTATTGTAATCAATCAATCAATCAATCAATCATCTCATCGATAGATCAGTCAATCAATAAACTGACGACACTTATTTATAACAAATATAGCCACTCTGAAATTTCGTTGCCGTCGTCGTCCTCACCTGTCCACTTTAGGTCCGCCTTCAACCCTGAGCAGCGGCAGCGTGTCACTACCCTCACCTGACCGCCTCGAAAGAGCTTTGCTGTGTGGCCGTATTTGCACTCTGGCATCCGCGTGACCATGACGGCCCTCAGACGACCGTGCATGCCCTAATACGAACCAAAGCCTTGCGCGCACCTTCGCGCGCGTTCATTAAATATAGCACGAACGATGCGCTGAAACAATGCCAAACCTGTGCCGAATACGAGGTCATTAGAGCGATTAAGAAATATACAGACACGATATACACGAACTAACTTACTCATCGTTGCACCAAGATGCTCGCAGACAATGCTTCTTTCTCATCACGCGCTGCAATTTCAGGAGAGACAGCCGCCGGTGTTAATTGTCCGCACACAAATACCACTAGCTCGCTCTTCAGGGACGTGGACATTGTTTATCAGCCATCGTGGCTGATGGCCCTCTCGATTCATAAGACGCAGCTGTCAGCACATCGGCGAAGGCTCAGTGGTCAGCGTGTCTGGTACAAAGCAGGCTGACCGCTGAGCGCGAGTAACCAGACGGACGATTCGAACTCTGCCACCGCGGCACAGATGTCGGTCAGCTCCAGCGCCCTCTATGCCATGCTGTAACCAGCGCTGTGACAGCAATGTTAGCGGCCTCACAAACTTTCTGGCTCCATGCCCTTGCAGTCGAATTGGATTACAGAAACGACGCTATTATCTTCATTCAATTATACATCGTCCACTCTTAGATCTGACCGAACATAAGAAACGAGCATCGCACGTGCCTTGTGAACTTCACCCGCAAAATTTTGTACGCTCTGGGAGAAAAGTTTATAAGAACGCGATTATGCGCAGAGTAAGGCCTTTGGCAGGTGCGAGACCTTATACTGGACAACTCCTGCGCCCATCCAATATAATTTTCTTGCACGCTATATTTAGCGGGATATTCCGTAAGATGAAAGTGGATGCCTCCCAGGAACTCTACAGGTATAAAATAAAATGGCATGGCCACTTTTCAATGTTTTTTTTGTATTTATTAGTACAATTTGAATATAGGTAATACAGATCCTTAAGTCAGTGGGAAGGAAGGCATCACATTATGTTTCTATTGCGAACCTTGGCCAACCCCTCATATATTCCCACTCGTATGCGTGCATTATTAGTTATTAAATGCCTGTCTGAAGCATGTATGTCGATGTCAAGCTTTTCATTGCTGCCAAAAATGGGGGCGGCCGCCTCCGTCAAGCTGCTTAGTGCAGTAGCTTTTAGGCGGCCTCCTTTTGATCAGGCAAAAAATAAAGTTAAATTAAATTGAATTGAATCTCCACTCGTGGGTACGTGCCATACTTTGGAGGCAACAACAACTACTACAGCAATAACGAGCACTGAAACGGTCCATCCTTCGCACTCCTGAAGAAGAATGACATGATTGTAATTGATGATGAGGAGAGTGAGGAGGGAGGGGTATGTCCGCATTGAATTTATAAGTCTCGAATGTATAGTCTCCAGTGTGCGAAAAAGTTAACCGTGGCTGCTCGTGACCTGCCTTGCAGTTGTACGGCTGCAGGGTCAATCTAAGGACCCAGAATACCCCGCTGCGACATTGGTTAACTGCCACAGCGTTCGAGAGAACCGGCCAGTGTTTCCCACCCTCGCACGCATGGACGGCAAGTGGCGAACGTCTGCTCCGGCCTTTCGGGAACCAGGCAGTGTGTGAGCTGCTCCGGCGCTCAGTAACATGAACGACGGGGAGCCGCAGTGGTTGCTTATAAAGCGATTGCGGGATTGCTTATTTGCGCTGCTAAACACGAGGCCGCAGGATGAAATCTCGGCCACGCAGGCCGCATTTCGATGGGGGCTAAATGGAAAAACACCTGTACACCGTGCATTGGGTGAATGTTAAAGAACCCCAGGTGGTTAGTATCATTTCAGAGTCCCCCACTACGGCGTGCGTCATAATCAGATCGTGATATTGGCATCGTAAAATAGCCAGAATATCCAAAATGAGCGGTGAGGGAATACTTGCAACCTGCCTGCTATACGTCTCTTGAGACCTGAAGGACAGTTAAGGAGATTGATCAAGGATAACTTGTTTATTGAGTTAGATTGGTACTGGGCTAAGAACGACATCCGAGACTTCAAGAAAACTCTTCCTCAGGGTGCTAGGCTGGCTCTCAAGTTTGTCTTTCGTCGGCGGCGTTGGTGCCGCTGCCTTTCAGCGTACGTGCGTAACACGATGCAAAGAACCCGCGCAGGCTGTGCCTGACATTTGGAAGAATGCGGAAATTCTCGTCGGGGTCGATTTCACGCGCCGGCGGCGGTAGTCTGGTTGAGGGCACTGATGCACCGTAAACTACGGCATGACTGAAGGAAGCTGTGAGTTAGTATTCGGTCAGGAATACGTGATACGCACGTCGGTTTCTGTGCGAAAAGCCCCTTGTCAAAATATCAGGAATCTCGCTGCCAGCCAAGTCGCAGCTACCTACTATTCTGAAATAATGCTTTCGCACGGCATGGCTCTGTCAGGACAAGGATATGTATTTTCTATAATGCTAGGGGTACGCCTCCCAGGATACATTGTATGGTTTGCAACGCTGATTTCGTCAGAGAATACGGTCCATGTACAAAGTGACAGCTGCAGAGAAAGCCTATCACACTGTACACGCATCTGCTCAATACTGAGAAAATAAAACCAGAGACAATAAAACATGGCTCGGTCGGCATGAATTAGTGAGGTGCACCTGTCAACTCACTTTGAAGAAAACACCTATAAAGTGTGAATAAGTCTCAGCTAGCTATGAATAACATTTCCCAAGTCAATTATCTTCCCCATCATCATGATTATTAATACCACCATTATCATGCTTTTTGCCCGCTGCGAGGCGAAGGCCTCCCTCTCCCAGCGTTATCCAGTACATCTGCAATGTGCCAGCGGACTTCCTCATATGACGGCGAATTCCCTTACATCATCACAGCATCTAATAATCTGCTGTCTTCTACTGCATTTTCCTTTCCTTGGCACCATTTTGTTGCTATAATAGGCCATGGCTTATCCGCTGTACACATCGCGCGGCCGGCTGTACTCCAATACAAAACACACGGCTACACAAAAAGCACATGACAAGTGCTACTCTCACCTGCCATTTTTATTGAAACGTTGTAATATATATATATATATAAAGCTGAATGGGAGGTATAGAATGAAGGTAGTGCAAGCCTACGCCCCAACCTCCAGTCACGCTGACGCAGAAATAGAGCAGTTTTATGAAGATGTTGAATTAACAATGAGAAAGGTGCAAACTCGGTATACTGTAGTCATGGGCGATTTAAATGCAGAAGTGTGGAAAAAGCAGGTTGGTGAGCAAGCAAGTGGCAACTACGGAATCGGTTCTAGGAACAGTAGAGGAGACATGCTGGTAGCATTCGCGCAGAGGAATAGGCTCCGAATAATGAATACCTTCTTCACGAAGCGTAACAACAGGAAGTGAACCTGGAAAAGCCGTAATGGAGAAACAAGAAATTAAATACATCTCGTACTTTCCGCCGGTGCCAGCATAGTGCAAAATGTAGAAGTGTTAGGTAAGGTAAAGTGCAGTGACCATAGGTTAGTAAGGTATCGGATTTATCTCAATTTGAAGACAGAAAGATGATGATGATGATTATTGTGGTTTATTGGCGCAAGGGCCAGATGTGGCCAAAGAGCGCCAAGACGATGGTAGTGGTTTGATAGTGGTATATGAAGAATGAACTATATGAACACTAGATGTGACATGGCTGTAAAGGGGCCTAAAAACAGTCGCTGTAAAGTGCGTAAAATATATACATAATAAGATTATGGCAATGACTGATTATGTGTACTATGGACATGAACAATGCATTGCGGAGGAATGATGCGACTTACAAATATAAAGATGCTAGACTTGGCCAGAAGCACAAGTGCCTAAACAGAGCCCTTGAAACACAAGGGCCTGGAGGTATGTGCTATAAAGAGAAAAGAACTATCACAGCAACATCCTCTGGAGAGAGGATGTGCTATGAACTTATTGGGCTAATAACATGTAGCACAACATCTTTCAAGAATGCGAGGACTGCATTGGTGCTAAAAAGCGGTTCTTTACCGAGAAACATAGCGGGATGGAGAGGGACACAATAGCGATATGCTAGCGGAAAATGTTTCTTTCTTTCTCTTTCGGCTTCCCGACACTCCAAGAGGACGTGGAGGACGGTGAGCCTCTCGCCACATCTACCACAGGTAGGAGGATCATTGCCATTCAATAGAAAATTGTGAGTACCATATGTGTGTCCTATTCTGAGACGACAGAATAGGACATCAGTTCGTCGTGTTTTAGTTGTACAGGGCCAGAACCCTACCTGTGGCTTAATCAAGTGGAGCTTATTATTTGCTTCGGCGTCCCACAAGCGTTGCCAGTGGCTTCGCAGTTTGTTTCGTAGGAAAGGCTTCAGATCTGTGGAGGGAATAGTAGCGGCAGGATTAATAGCTTGCGATGTAGTTGATGTGGCCAACTGGTCTGCTAGCACATTGCCCTCGATGCCTCTATGACCAGGCACCCAGCATATTATTACATGTCTATGAGATTGGTAAATGTCACACAAGAGTGAGTAAAGCTCAAGAAAAATAGGATTCTTATGCTTTTGTAAAGATGTTAGCGCTTTTACAAGACTCAACGAGTCTGTGAATATTATTGCCTTTTGTAGTTTCAATTTGTCTATATGTTTCACTGCAGAAAGTACTGCGTAGGCTTCTGCTGTGAAGATACTTGTTAGGGGGTTCAATACGTCAGATTTAGAAAAAGAGGGGCCAACAGCCGCATAAGATACGCCAGCATGGGACTTGGATGCGTCGGTGTAGAATTCCGAGCACGAGTACTTCGATTGAAGTTCGCGGAAATGCATTGCAATTTCGAGCTCGGGTGCGTGCTTTGTGACCTCTACAAAGGATAGATCACACTCTATCACGTGCCACTCCCAGGGCGGTGACATCTTAGCTGGAGGCATTAGGCTATGTTCTAGAAGTGGGACATCCATCTCTTCGCTGAGTTCTCTTACACGCAGTGAGAAAGGTCGTCTCACAGAGGGTCGATTATAGAAAAGCGTTGCACACTTCAAATCATTAATGGTTACAGAACAAGGATGTTCCCAATCGGAGTGCACTTTGAGAAAATAAGTGAAGCTGATGTATGTTCTCTGGAGATGGAGTGACCACTCATTGGATTCTACGTATAAGCTTTCGACGGGGCTTGTTCTGAATGCGCCAGTGGCCAGGCGGATGCCTAGGTGGTGGACAGGATCTAGCATTTTTAGCGCGCTCGGGGCGGCAGAGTGATATACTACGGCACCATAGTCCAATCGTGACCGAATGAGGCTCTTGTAAAGATTCATTAGACACTTCCTGTCGCTGCCCCAGGATGTGCGAGATAAAAGTTTCAGTAAGTTCATTGTTTTCAGGCATTTCGCCTTGAGATGTTTTATGTGGTGGGTGAAAGTAAGCTTAGAGTCAAGTATGATGCCTAAAAACTTGTGTTCTTTGTTCATAGGTATTTGTTGTCCATACATTTCGATAGTAGGATCTGCAACGAGACCGCTCTTCCTAGTGAAAAGAACACAAGAACTTTTGTGGGGGTTTACTTTGAACCCGTTTTCGTCTGCCCACTTAGACACTTTGTTTAACCCCTGCTGTACTTGTCTCTCGCAAACTGCGAGGTTACAGGACTTGAACCCTATTTGTATATCGTCCACATAGATGGAATAAAAAATAGCGGGTGGTAACGAAGCACGGATTGTGTTCATTTTAACGATAAAGAGTGTGCAGCTGAGCACACCTCCCTGGGGTACACCAGTTTCCTGCACAAAAGGTCGTGATAACACATTGCCAATTCGCACACGGAATGTGCGATTCAGCAGATAACTCTCAATCACATTTAACATATTACCACGTATACCAAAGTGGGAGAGGTCTCTCAGTATTCCAAACCGCCATGTGGTGTCGTAGGCCTTTTCCATGTCTAGAAATACAGACAGAAAGAACTGTTTGTGAATAAAAGCTTCGCGTATCTGCGCCTCAATACGTATCAAATGGTCAGTGGTGGATCGACCCTCGCGAAAACCGCACTGGTATGGGTCAAGCAGTTTGTTTGATTCTAGGAAATGTAGTAGGCGGCGGTTTATCATTTTTTCGAAGACTTTGCAGAGACAGCTAGTTAGTGCTATAGGCCGGTAACTCGAAACAGACGATGGATCCTTGCCCTGTTTCAGGATAGGAATTATAATGGCCTCTTTCCAGGCAGACGGTATCTCGCCGGAAGACCATACAGCGTTGTAGAGGGAAAGGAGGGTTTTCTGTGTTTCATGGGGAAGGTGCTTCAGCATTTCATATATGACACGGTCAGCACCTGGTGCAGAATTGTTGCAGCAGTTTAGTGATGCCTGTAGCTCAGCTAATCTTAATGGTTCGTTATATGCCTCGTGTTTTTTGCATTTTCGTTCCAGCTTCTGTCCTTCTATTCTGGCTTTGTATCGTTTAAATGTTTCCGAGTAGTGCGATGAGCTGGACACATGTTCAAAATGTGCGCCCAGGAAGTTCGCTTGGTCTTCCAAGCTGTCGCCCTGTGTGCTTACCAAAGGGAGTGAATATGTTTGTCGTCCTCTTACTTTATTTACCCTGTTCCAGACTTTGGATTCATCTGTATACGAGTTTATACTTGATAAAAACTTCTGCCAGCTCTCTCTTCTGGCCTGTCGGCGCGTTCTCCTGCCTTGGGACTTTACCTTCTTAAAATTGACAAGATTCTCCGCAGTAGGATACTCACGTAGCAGCCCCCACGCTTTGTTCTGTTTCCTACGAGCGCTCCTACATTCGTCGTTCCACCATGGGACACGGCGTTTGCATGCCACACTACTCATTTGGGATATGCATTTAGAAGCGGCATCAATTATGAAGGTAGTGAAATACTCCACAGCAGCATCAATTCCTAACGAAGACATGTCAGCCCAGGAGATACTACTAGTAAGAGTTCGAAATTTCTCCCAATCCGCTGTATCAACCTTCCATCGAGGGGCTTGTGGTGAGGACTCATTTTCTTTGGTTGTTCTCAGTAGTATTGGGAAGTGATCGCTCCCGTAAGGATTTTTGGTAACTTCCCATTTAAGTTCAGAAAATAGAGACGCGGAAGCTATGCTCAGATCAATAGAAGAAAATGTTCTGTTTGCAATACAGTAAAATGTAGGTTCCTTTTTATTCAGGAGGCACGCACCAGACGAGAAAAGAAATTGTTCAACAAGACGACCTCGCGCATCGATACGAGAGTCGCCCCACAGACTGCTGTGCGCATTGAAATCGCCAAGAACAAGATAAGGTTCTGGCAATTCGTCTATAAAGGACTGAAATTCATGTTTGTGTAAGTGGTAATGTGGGGGTATGTAAAGCGAGCAAATGGTGATGAGTTTGTTTAGAAGAACAAGTCGAACTGCCACTGCTTCAAGGGGCGTTTGTAGCTGCAAACGTTGGCATGCTATGCTTTTGTGTATTATGATGGCAACACCGCCTGATGATGCGAGAGCATCATCCCGATCTTTACGAAACGTAACATACTGTCGGAGAAAGTTTGTATGTTTTGATTTTAAGTGTGTTTCTTGTACACACAGCACTTTTGGATTGTGTTGGTAAAGGAGTTCTTGGATATCGTCGAGGTTCCTAAGAAGGCCTCTGACGTTCCACTGCATAATTTGCGTGTCCATAGTGAAGGTAAGTTGGTGCTGTGTGTACGAAGAAGAACGTGTTTTAGCCTACAGAGCCGTTTGCGGCCCTGTAATTTTGGTTCTGTCTTTTCTAGAGCGGTCCAAAGAATTTGGCCGCTCTTTAGGTGCTGACTGCACCACCTTGCTTGGAGTAGTGTCCATAGCCTCTTCCGAAGCGCTGGACACTCGCTCTAACGAGCGATGTGTACGTCGTGTAGCCTTCGCCTCGAGGGACGAAGGCTGTGGCCCACCAGCCCGGAGGCCGATGGGTCCTCCTTAGCCTCTGAGCTGCGATGGCTGCTGCCAGCGCTAGTAGAGGCCTCTGGTGTGGCCGATTTCGAGAAGGGCAGGGCAGCCTTAGCTGCTCCCACCATGGGGGCGGGTGGCAGTCGCTTCAGTACGCTGCGCGTACCTTGGGCGACCGCCGGGGTCCGTCGTGATGCTGCCCCCTGTTGCACCACTTCGGCAAAAGAAGTTTTCATGGAAAATGAAGGCGAAAGACGCTGTCGTGCTTCCCGGAAAGTGATATTCTCTTTGACTTTGATCGTAATTATCTCTTTTTCTTTCTTCCAGGCTGCGCAAGATCTGGAATATGCAGGGTGGCTGCCATCGCAGTTTGCGCAATGGGCCTCAGCAGTACATTCATCAGCAGAGTGATCTTTTGCAGCGCATTTCGCACAAGTTAGTTGTCCTCGGCAGCGTTGAGAGGCATGGCCAAACCTCTGACACTTGTAGCAACGTCGTGGATTCGGAATGTAAGGTCTTACACGCAGTTTAAGGTAGCCTGTTTCTATTGCATCTGGGAGTGTGCTAGAGCCAAAAGTAAGTACTATGTGTTTGGTTGGTAGTTCTTTGTTGTCGCGCCTGATTTTTATGCGTTGTACATTTATAACGTTTTCTTCTTTCCATCCATTCAGGAGTTCTTCGTCAGTCAAATCCATGAGGTCGTTGTCTGAAACCACACCCTTGACGGTGTTCATTGTTCGGTGTGCGCTGACAGATATGGTTTTATCGCCAAATGCCACCAGGTTTGTGAGTTTCTCGTACTGCATTTTGTCTTTTACCTCAATCAGAAGGTCACCACTTGCCATCTTGGTGGCTTTGTAGCCACTTCCAATGACCTCCGTGAGACATTTTGACACTAAGAAGGGTGAAATGTTTGTCGCTTTTTTGTCGGCGTTTTCACAGTGAATCACGTGGAAACGTGGAAAAATTTCGGTGGCCTTTGTGAAGAAGTTGAATGATTCATCGGTGCGCCCTCTTTTTATGAGAGGGCGATCAGGGAGTTTGGGGTATGAGGAAGCCATACAAATTAGTGACTTCGGCAGCGGTGCCAGCCGCCCACCGCGGAGCCCAACAAGGGGACGCGACAGGGTTGTTATGAACAAGACCTGCCAACGCCAGCTGTACACAACCACTATAACCAAATATGATATAACCAAGGTTGGCTATCTCACACAAGGTTAACCCTAGCTGCCTGGAAAATCAGAATATAAGAAGTAAGAAGGAGACAGGAAAGATTGAAAGTGAGAGAAAAAGACGAAGATTGAAGAGGAGGATAGGAAAAGGCAACTACCGATTTCCCCCGGGTGGGTCAGTCCGGGGGTGCCGTCTATGTGAAGCCGAGGCCAAAGGGGTGTGTTGCCTCTGCCGGGGGGCCATAAAGGTCCGAACACCCGGCATCGGCTCAACCCCCAGGATCCCCCTTTCCCCAGACACGGCTCAGCCGCGCACGGCTACACGCGGGAGGGTCCAACCCTCATGTGCTCGGGTCCGTGGTGGCGCAACTCACCAAACGCCTGCTTGCGCAGACGCCCCTGCGGGTTTGAAGACAGAAAGAGTGAAATTAGTCAAGAGGAAACAGGCCAACCTAGAGGCAGTAAGAGTAAAAGCAAACCAATTCAGGCTGCTGCTCGCAAACAAATATGCAGCTTTAGAAAAGGAAGATGAAGACAACATAGAGGTAATGAATGAAACCGTAACTAGGTTTATCTCAGAAGCAGCTATAGAGGTGGGAGATAAGGCACCAAGGTAACCAGTAGGTAAGCTCTCCCAAGAAACAAAGGACCTAATAAAGAAACGGATAAACTTGAAAGTGTCCAACTCGAGAGATCAGATAGAGTTCGCTGAACTGTCAAAACTGATCAACAAGAAGAATGTGAGGGATATTCGAAATTAAAGCGTGGGAAAGATTGAGGAAGCAGTAAAGTATGGACGCAGCATGAAATCAGTAAGAAGAAAGCTTAGCATAGGACAAGGCAAGATGTATTCACTGAACGATAAGCATGGTAATATCATCAGCAATTTCGATGACATAGTAAAAGCAGTGGAAGAATTCTATACAGACCTGTACAGTACCCAAAACAGCCAAGCTACTTTCATTCCAAGTTGTGGTGAACAGGATACAGAGGCTCCTTCTATAACTAGCGATGAAGTTAGAAAGGCCTTGTAAGACATGACCAGGGGAAAAGCTGCTGGAGAAGATGGAATAACAGTCCATTTAATGGAGGAGGTATCATGCTTGAAAAGCTTGCGGCCCTTTATACGCAATGCCTCACGACTTCAAATGTGCCAGAAAGCTGGAAGAACGCCAACATTATACTCATTCATAAGAAGGGAGACGTTAAAGAATTGAAGAATTATAGGCCCGTTAGCTTGCTTTCAGTATTGCATAAAAACACCAAGATAATTTCCAATAAAATCGGGGCAGCACTTTACTTCAGCCAACCAAGAGAACAGGCTGCCTTCAAGGAAGAGATATTCTACGATGGATCATATTGTTACGCGTCATCAATCACCATGTCATCGTCACCATGTCATCAATCAGGCAATAGAGAAATTTGGGGAGTACAATCAACCTCTTTATATGGCTTTCATATATTATGAAAAAGCTTTTGATTCAGTAGAGATACGAGCCGTCATAGAGGCATTGCCTAATCAAGGAGTACAGGAGGCATACGTGAATATCTTGGCAAATATCTACAAGGATTGCACAGCAACCTTGGTTCTCATCAAGAAAAGTAGTAAGATACCTATCAAGAAAGGGGTCAGGCAAGGGGACACGATCTCTGTAATGCTATTTACTGCATGCTTAGAAGTATTCAAGCTCTTAGACTGGGAAGGCTTAGGAGTGAGGATCAACGGCGAATATCTCAGCAACCTTCGGTTTGCAGATGACATTGTCCTATTCAGCAACAATGGGGACGAATTACAGCAAATGATTGACGACCTTAATCGAGAGAGTGTAAGAGTGGGGTTGAAGTTAACATGCAGAAGACAAACATAATGTTCCCTAGCCTGGCAAGGGAACAAGAATTCAGGATCGCCAGTCAGCCTCTATATATAGTCTGTGAATGAGTACGTTTACCTTGGTCAATTTCTCGCAGGGGACCTTGATCATGATAATGAAATTTACAGAAGAATAAAGTTGGGTTGAAGTACATATAAGGTAGGCATTCCCACATCCTGACTGGGTGCTTACCACTATCGCTGAAAAGAAAAGTGTACAATCATTGCATTCTACCGGTGCTAACATATGGAGCAGAACCTTGGAGGTTAACAAAGAAGCTCGAGAACAAGTTAAGGACCGCACAGAGGGATGGTAGGAAAATGTTAGGCCTAACATTAAGAGACAGGAAGAGAGCGGTGTGGACCAGATAGCAAACGGGGATATATGATATTCCTATTGAGATTAAGAGGGAAGAATGGAGCTGGGCAGGTCATGTAATGCGTAGGATGGATAACCGGTGGACCATTAGAGTTACAGACTAGATGCCAATAGAAGGGAAACGCAGTCGAGGACGGCAGGAAACTAGGTGGGTTGATCAAGTTAGGAAATTTGCTGGCGCTAGTTGGAATCAGCTAGCGCAAGACAGGGGTAATATGAGACCACAGAGAGAGGCTTCGTCCTTTGGTGGACATAAATATAGGCTGATGATGATGATACATACATATAAAAACCGCGTTTTTAAGCGGCACGTGGCCGTGAGGGAAACAAGTAGAACAATAAAGTTACAAGTTTTGTTAAAGGGAATAGTATTTAATCTATGTCCTACAATTCGCGGGACTAATTAAGAGGAAGGTTTAGCTCCGGGCCAACACCGATGCCACCTATTCAAGTACATTTAAAACCCAGAAATGCCTTTATGAGGCAACGTTTCTGGGGAAACAAATATAAATTTCTTGTATCTAATAGAGAATGCTTAAATTCTAGTGCCTGTAAAGGCAGAATTTTGTTTTAGGGCTTGTTATTTTCACAAAGATTTAAAAAATTGCTAAATTTTTAAAATTTTAAGCCCGCTGTTCAAAAATTTGTACCCCCACACCAAAAAGACGTATTTTGCAGTTCTGTAAACTGCAACCATTAGAGCAGCTAAAGTGGACAAACTTAGTATATCAATTTATATCCTAGGTGAATTTGTTAGTATGTTTACAAGCGTTTTGTAAAAGTCCTACTAACATAGTAGTCTACTTGAACGTCATGTAAAATTGATCGTTTTTGTACGCTTTAGATGCACTATTAGATGCAGTTCACAGAAGTGCGATATCGTTTTTCATTGCTGAGCTACAGAGTTGTAAACATGATAGTATCGTTTTCTAAAATATTGCGATATTCAACAACTCTTATTAAACAATTGCGGCAGAACCCATCTCACGATGTCTGTCGACAGCACTGCGTTAGCATTGAATCAATATATAGCGACACAACGAACTGCCACCGTCGAAACGAGTTATGTACGAGGCGTGCACTGCAGCGGGGTTTCTTTTTCGCGCTTACCGAAAAACACTCGATGCCATCTAGCGGCGCGGCCGCGAAGCCTGCGCGTAGCCTCCGAAATGCACGGCACGCCGGCGCAGCGAACGCTGAGAAACGCGTCATGCGGATACCGAGCTTCTCTATCACGCTTCTCTCTGGACAGACTGAGGCATTGATGGGCGCTGCCGAGAAGTCCACGCGTGGACTTGTACAATCCATTCATGGCGCAGCTCGCTGAAGCGTTGGCGTGAAAGGCATTCATTCAAAAAGCGGCACATACATGCGTCGGGCTGCTGTCCTTGGCAAATGCTTGTGACGTGAGTTCGATTCCGCTCAACATCGGCTAAACTTAAGGGATCTTTTTTTTCGTCATTCTAGAGCGGCATATTCCCAGTGGCACATAACAGTGACCCAAGCTGACATCATTTATATGCCAGCACAGACTGAGTTTCACCGAGACCCTGTGCTCCAAGTCGGCGTGAAACAGCTTCTTCGGACAGCGGTACCTGTCCTGCATCTAAAGCGACGCGTGTCGGCTTGAAAGAGGTTCGTTGAAAAGCGGCACGTTTGCACACACTGCCACACATTCAGTCACCCAAGTCGGTCCGATGGCTGGCTTCGAACCTCTCAGCACAGCAGCCCTATGAGCTACCCATCCGACCACGGACCAGGTCAGCGGGAAAGCGGTCGGATACATACACAGATAGTTAGACAGCTCCCGGAAAGTGCGTCAAGTATCCTGATATCTGGAATGCTGACTCAATGAAATTGGCGGCCCAAGTGAAAAGCTCGCTTGGCACTGTCACTAGATTTTAACATTTTGTTTTAAATGCAACAAACCTTATGAAATCTGGTGCAGTGGCTGACGAGAAAACGTATTTCTCCGTTCCCGCGTATTTAGAAAGGAGCCCCTGAGCTCCCTCTTAACAGAAAAAAATGCACCTTATAACTTGTTTCGCTTCAGCTGTGTTTTTTATTTGGTTGTTTTGTTCTGGACAACCGGCAGCTTTTGTCCATTCTTCTAACTAGCACCAGAGCCAGCAGATACTGATGGGCCAGTTGACAGTTCGACGACGTCCTTAACGAGGTTCTGGTAGACTTCGCTTTAGAAGAAACGCAGTATAGTGCTCCTGTCAATTGGGTTCGCGTCACCGATGTGAGCGCGATGAGTAAAAATGGAGGCATGACCTAATAAACAGTTTCCGAAGTCAAATAAATCTCAATAAAGCTCCAAGACGTGACTAAGATCTGCGTACGCGGGTGGGGAGTCAAGAGATATCGTCTTTACAAAACCGGCATTCGGCATTGCAATCGATATCGAAGTTTCTAGCGTTTGTAGCTTTCGTAATTATTCGCGCTCTGTATAGCAGCTTCAGAGCATTTGTAGTGCACTTTAGGTCTTCTAAGTACACTTAAAAATACGTGTCGAAGTTAGAAGGCATACAATATTGAAAACTCGTAACACCATCAAAAAGAACAGTCTCAACGTTGGACATGCCGCTGCGCCAGTGTTGTCCGTAGGGGGGGGAGGGGGGGGGGGGGGGTTCGTCTAGGTTTTTCACCAAGTACACCACCAATGCTTAATGATAAAGTTATCGTGTTTACGTACTCGGCTGCATCAACGAGTACCCCTCTAATCGTTTCCAATCAGTGTTTTTATCTCACCGTTTGTCTAGACCTATTTCACTATCTTCTGGCGTACCTCACGGTTCTGTGCTCGGTACCCTCTTATTCTTAATATACATTAATGACCTACTCCTGCATGTATATGTTACTATTGACATGTTCGCTGACGACTGTGTGGTTTACAGGACCATTACTAACTCATCAGACCCTAGTGCCATTATCAAAGACCTTGACCGCATCCAAACTTGATGCGATGAATGGCGATATACATTGACCTTGAACCCTAATAAACGTAAAATTATGTCCCTCAGTCGCCGCTCTAACCTATTCTGCTTTACTTACAACATTACTAGCATACAACTTGAATCGGTATCTACTTACAAATACCTTGCGTTTACCTTATGTAATGCTCTGCTGCGGAACGCGCACGTGAAGAACGTCTTAGCAGCTAACAAAACATTGGGTTTTCTTAAAGGTCATCAGCGCCACGAACCGCCGCATGTAAAACTTCTGCTTATAAATTATTAGTCCAATCAAAACTAGAATACGTGTCCTCCATCTGGAGTCAACCTGATGTTGGTCTCGCTAACGATCTTAAATCAGTTGAAAACGGTGCCACAAGGTCCATTCATTCCTCACATTCCTATAACGTCAGTGTTTCCGCATGAAAAGCACAATGTCATCTATCTCCTCTGTCTTTCCGCCGCCGTGTTGCCGCCATCTCCCTTTTCCATAAGCTCTGCCATTGTACACTTAATCGCCAGGCTTACCCTGCCGCTTACAAATATCATCGCACTAGCCATGCATTACAGATTCCACGTGCCTGCTCTAAAACATTCGCTGCGACTTTTTTTTTTCGCAGAGTAGCCAGAAACTGCAAAAGCCTTTTCTACAGCATCGCTCTTGATCACCTGCCCTTCGACCTTCACAGCAAGTTTAGCTAGTCATTCTTCCCGATAAAACAATGGGACGATATTTCTTTTACATATTTCTGTAATCCACCTATCATGTGCTGGTTGTTCAAGGAAATAAAAAAAAATTCTGGGGTCTTACGGGCCAAAACCACGACATGATTATGAGGCGAGCCATAGTGGGGACTCCGGAATAATTTGGACCACCTAGATTTCTTAAGCGTGCACCTTATTCAAAGTACACTGGTGTTTTCGCATTTCGCCCCCATCTAAATGCGGCCGCCGTGGCCGGGATTTGATCCCGCGACTTCGTGCTTGGCAGCCAAACACCATAGCCACTAAGCGACCACAGTGGGTGTTTAAGGAAATGACGTGAAACGAAAAGAAATAACGTAAAAACATTCCCATCACACGCAATTGCTCTTCGAAGGTCGCATTTAATTGGCCCCATCAATGTGTGTTGTTGGGGCCGTATTCTATATAGCAACTCAAATATTTAAAACTAAAAGAGACAGCGGTGCGTCTCCCTTCTTTTTTTTTCTTTTTTTCTTTCTGTCCGGTGTATAGCACGCGCTGCTCCAGCCAAAGAAGACGCGATGCCATTGCATGCCTGCGCGGCTGGGGCACTCGCAAGGAGCGAGCGCGTAAGAGGCAGCGAAGGCGTGAAAGTACCGAGCACGCGCGAGCACGCGCGAGCAAGTCGTCTCCGCCGCGCGCAGCACCACCGGGCCATCGCTCGCGCAGCCGCATCCCACACACGCGATCCAGATTCCGCTCGGCGAAGCGTGGGTTCGCTTTACCGACCGCGGGGGCAGTGCATTTCTGTGTCAGCAGGCTCGCGGCAAGGGCGTCGTG